>NW_027445481.1:10000-109785 GCF_035582795.1 Mycteria americana | reverse complement strand
GGGGGCACTGGAGGCCTGGGAGGGGCACTGGGAGGACTGGGACGAGCTCCAGTAGGGCCTGGGGGGCCCTGGGAGTCCCGGGGCACGGCGCCCCGGAAACAGTTCCCGCCGCCCCGGAAGCGCCCCCCACTCACCGCCCCGCTGCCCCGGCACCGGGACCGTAGCGCCGCCGCCGCCATCGCTCCACCGCCCCGCCCCGCCCCCGCCCGCGGCCAATGGGAGCGCGCCCCACCACCCCGCCCCCGCCGCCCGCCAATGGCAGCCGCCCTCTTCCCGCCCCCCTCGGCAACGCCCTCCGCGCCGCCTCTGCGGCCAATGGCGAGCGCCCGCCACGGCCCCGCCCCCCGAGGCCGCGCCCCCGCGGCCGGAGGGGGCGGAGCCAGGCGGTGCGTGGGGCGGCAAAACCCCTCCGCCCTTGTTGCCGGGTAACGCGCGGCCCCCGCCCCATGACGTCATCCCACCCTTTTACACCACGTCAATAAAAGCCGTTGTCCCGCCCTTCTCTGTGTGTGGGGCCCCGCCCCTTCACGTTCCTGTTCGCCACGCCCCTCCGCGCGCATTTGCATGCCGTCCCCGCCCCCTCTTGGCTCGGCCTGCAGCTGGCCCACAATGCCCCGCGGCAGGGCGGGGCCTGGCACGTGCGTGGCGGGCCCCCACCTCTCTTGATCCGATGATTGGCAGCGCCCCGGGGGGTGGGGCGGACCCCGCGAGACACCTGACACCTCCCCCCCCCCCCCCCCCCCCCCGAGAGAGGGGGTCACAGGGTCAGCAGCGGGGTCTGGGGTCAGAGGTGAGGCACGGGTGCAGGTCAGAGGTCAGGCCATCCTTCCGGGCAGCCCCTCGGCCCTCCCTGCCGCACCCTTTGACCTCTGACCCGGGCCACCGCCCTTCACCCCACCCCTGCGTCCCCACGCGGCGCCGCCCACGGGTGGGGGTGGGGCGGGTGGGGTCCATCTCCCCCGGCGCCGCGCCCGGGCGGGCGCAGAGATGGAGCCGGCGAGGAGCGAGCGGCCGCAGCGCCCGGGAGACGCGGCCTCCCCCGGGGCCGAGGCCGGGGCCCCCCCGCCCGGCCCCCACCCGCTGGGGCATCTGCTCGGCCGGGCGGATCAGCCACGACTTCGCGGTGGCCCTGAAGACCCTCCCCCCGAGGAGCACGTGGTGCGGGGGGGGGGGAGGGGCGCGGGGGGGGGTGGGGGCTCCCGGAGGCGGGGTCCCCCCTGACGCCCCCTCTCCCCCCAGGCGGTGGCCGTGGCCGCCCGGGAGCTGCCCCGGGCCCAGGCCTTCGCGCGGCGCCACGGGCTGCCCCGGGCCTACGGCTCCTACCGGGAGCTGGCGGAGGACCCCGACGTGGGGTGAGAGCGGGGGGGGGGAGGGGGCAGCGGGACCCAGGGGTCCGCGGGGGGGGGGAGGGGCGTACGCGCACAGCGGGGTCCCTCCAGAGGGGGGTGGGGGTGGGGGAGGGGCTGGGCTGAGCGGGAGACCCGGGTGCCCCCAGGGGTGGGGGAGGGGTCGCGGCGGGGTGGGGGCGGGGCGGACCCCGGACGCCGGGGTCCCCCCAGAGGGCGTTGGGGGAGGGGCGGGGCGGGGGCCGGGCTGACCCGGTGCGGGGTCCCCAGCCGTCGTGTACGTGGGCACGGTGAACCCCCAGCACCTCCCGGCCGGGCGGCTCTTCCTGGCGCGGGCAAGGCCGTGCTGATGGAGAAGCCCATGGCCGTCGGCGCCCACCAGGTCCGGGAGCTCGTGGCCACCGCCCGCGCCCGGGGGGTTTTCCTGATGGAGGTGGGGTCCCCCAGCCCCCGCGCTCCCCAGCCCCCCCCCTCCATCGCCCTAACCCGTCCCAGTCCCGGTCACCCCCGGTCCCGATAAACCCCGTTCCCAGTCCCCCCAGTGCCCCATTCCCAGTCCCCCCAGTGCCCATAACCCTGTCCCAGTCCCCCAGTGCCCCATTGCCAGTCCCCCCAGTGCCCGTAACCCCGTTCCCAGTCCCCCCAGTGCCCGTAACCCGTGTTCCAGTCCCCTAGTGCCCGTAACCCCGTTCCCAGTCCCCCCAGTGACCATAACCCTGTTCCCAGTTCCCCAGTGCCCCATTCCCAGTCCCCCAGTGCCCGTAACCCCGTTCCCAGTCCCCCCAGTGCCCATAACCCCATTCCCAGTCCCCCCAGTGCCCATAACCCTGTTCCCAGTCCCCCAGTGCCCCATTCCCAGTCCCCCCAGTGCCCGTAACCCCCTTCCCAGTCCCCCAGTGCCCATAACCCCCTTCCCAGTCCCCCAGTGCCCCATTCCCAGTCCCCCCAGTGCCCATAACCCCGTTCCCAGTCCCCCCAGTGCCATAACTCCGTTCCCAGTCACCCAGTGCCCCATTCCCCATGCCATAACCCTGTTCCCAGTCCCCCATTCCCAGTGCCCATAACCCCCAGTGCCCCGTTCCCAGTCCCCCCAGTGCCATAACCCCATCCCCCTCCCCCGGTTCCCCCACTCCACCCCCCACTCGCAGTTCCCCCAGTCCCCCCCATTCCCAGTACTCCCAGTTCCTCCAGGTCCTCCATTCCCCATCTCCCCACTCCCCAGTACTCCCAGTTCCTCCAGTTCCCCCAGTCCCCCCATTCCAGTACTCCCAGTTCCTCCAGGTCCCCCATTCCCTGTCCCCCCAGTCCCTCCATTCCCCATCCCCCCCCCCAGTTCCTCCAGCTCCCCCATTCTGCCCCCCCCCCTCCCCACTCCCCTCCCGTTTCCCCAGTTCCCCGTGCCCCCCGTCCCCCATTCCCAGCCCCCCCCCCCAGCCCCCCCGCCGACAGCCCCGCTCCCCCCAGGGCTTCTGGACCCGCTTCTTCCCGGCCTGGCAGCGCCTGCGGGCGCTGGCGGCCGGGGGGGCCCTGGGGGAGCCCCGGCTGCTGCGGGGGGCCCTGGCCTTCGCCCTGGGGGACGTGGAGCGGGTGCGGGAGCCCGGCCTGGCCGGGGGGGCCCTGCTGGACCTGGGGGGCTACGGGCTGCAGATGGCGACCGCCCTGCTGGGGGGGGCCCCCCGCAGCCTCCGGGCCCATGGCTGCCTCCACCCCTCCGGTACGGGCTGGGGGGGGCAATGGGGGTACACGGGGGGGGGCAGTGGGGTACAGTGGGGGGTACACTGGGGGGGGACAGTGGGGGTACACGGGGGGGCAATGGGGTACAGTGGGGGCAGATGGGGGGGCAATGGGGGGTACACGGGGGGGCAGTGGGGGTACAATGGGGGCACAGTAGGGGTACACGGGGGGGCTGGGGGAAGGGAATGGGGGGCAGCGGGGCACAGTGGGGGAAGGGCAGCAGTGGGGCTCACTGGGGAGGGGCCATGGGGGTACAGTTGGGGGGAAGGGGGGCTGTGGGGGTACCCTGGGGGCAATGGGGGTACGGGGGGGGGGGACGGGGGCAGCTGGGCTGGGGAGCGATGGGGGGGGCAGCCAGGAGGCTTGGGGAGGGGGGTGTCCCCTGTGGGGGTTTGGGGCGGCAGGGGGTCTCGGGGGGGGCCGGGGTGGGGCGCTGGGGGTCCCAGTGCCCCACGGCTGTGGGCGCAGGGGTGGACGAGACGGTGACGATGACGCTGGAGTACGAGGGGAACCGCCAGGCCGTGCTGACCTGCTCCATGGCGGTCGAGATGCCGGGGGGGGCCGCCCTGGGGGGCACCCAGGGCTGGGCCGAGGTGGGACCAGGGCCCTGGGTGCCCCAGGGAAAGCGGGGGGGGGGGGCAGCCCCCTGGGTCCCCCCGGGGAGAGGGTGCGGGTGGGGGGGTGGGGGGGGTTATGGGTCTGAAAAACTTGGGTTCCCCCAGGGAGGGGGGTCCTGGGGGGCACCATGGGTGCGGGAGGGCGCAGCCACCGAGGTCCCCCTGGGGAGGTGGGGGTCACCAGGGTGGGGGGCAGTGGTGGCGGGACTGGGGGGGGAAAGCGCAGACACCCAAGTGCCTGGTGGGGTGGGGGGGCACCATGGTTTGGGGGAGGGGGACCGAGACACTGGGGTCCCACAGGGCTAAGCCCCCTCGCTGAGGGGGGGGGGGGGGGGTGTCCCCAGACACCTGGACCCACAGCCTGGGGGCACGGGGGGGGATTTTGTGCCCCCCCCCCCGGTCCCTGAAGCACTCCCCCCTCCCCAGTTCCCCAGCCACATGAACTGCCCGACAGAGCTGGTGGTGGGGGGGCAGCGGGAGCTCTTCCCCCTGCCCCCCCCGTCCCAGCCCCTCAACTTCCCCCACGGCACCGGCCTGCGCTACGAGGCCCAGCACGTCCGCGAGTGCCTGCTGCAGGGTGAGGGGGGGGCCGGCTCCCCAAGGGGGGGTGTGGGGTGGGGTGGGGGGCCCTGACACCCGGCCGCCCCTGACCGCCCCCGTCACCCCCCCAGGTCTGACCGAGAGCCCGGTGATGCCGCTGGACGAGAGCGAGCTCATCGCCCGGCTGCTGGACGAGGCGCGGCGGCAAGTGGGGGCTGTGGGGCCGGAGGGGGGGTCACCAGGAGCCCCCAGCCCCACGGCGTGAGCCCATGTCCCACGGCGTGAGCCCCACGCCTCAGAACACAATAAAGAACTGCATCCCCCACCCAGCCTGTGTTTTCCATGTCCCCCCCAAGCCCGCACCAGTCCCCCCAGTACAGACCAGTTCCCCCAGCACAGAGCAGCCGCCAGGCCCCTTTATTCAGAGCAGCAGCCCGTGCTGCCGCAGCACGGCCGTGAACGGCGCCGTCTTCTTCTCCACGTTGCGCTCGGCCCGGCGCCGCAGGCTCTGAAATTTTTTGGGAGGGGGCGCGTTAAGGGAGGGGTGCACAGCCGGGGCCCCCCCCCAACGGTCCCGTTACGGGGAGCCCCCCCGCCACGGGGCACCACTGAGCCCCGCGTGGTGGTTTCCAGAACACTCCCATGAGTGGCAGGGTCAAGCCCCCCCCCATTTTTGGGGTGTCTCCCCGCATTTTTGGGGCTCCCTCCTCACCATCAGCTTCTTCTTCTTGTTGTAGCGCAGCTTTGCCTTCTCTTTCCGCTTCTCCTCCAGCGCCGCCGTCACCGCTTGGTACTTCCAGCCCACCTCGTGCGCCAGCCGGCCCAGGAAAGCAAACTGGGGGGGCACAGGGGGGCTCAGGGGGGGACCCCGGTGCCGGGGGAGCTCCCCCGGACCCCCCCACACCTTACCTTGCGGGTGGGCTTCAGGCGGATGATCTTGAGAGCAGCCGGGACCACCATGCGCTTGCGCTGCCAGAGGGAGAGCGTCAGGAGCGGGGGGGGGGGGGGGGTTTGGGGGAGCGGGGGGGACGACAAGGGGGGTTTGGGGGCCCCCAGTGTCTCAGTGTTAAAGTTTTTCTCAAGAGCCATCAAACAATGTAGGTAAAAGCGCATCATTGACACGGGTGGGGGGATTTGGGGGTACCACAGGGCTGAGAGAAGGTCCTGGGGGAATTTGAGGGTCTTACAGAGCTGAGAGGGGGTCCTGGGGGGATTTGGGGGTACCACGGGGCTGAGAGAAGGTCCTGGGGGGATTTGGGGCTTTTACAGGGCTGAGGGGGGGGTCCTGGTGGGATTTGGGGGTCCCACGGGGCTGAGGGGGGTCCCTCACCTTGTCATAGGGCGGGGGGATGCCGTCAAACACCTTCAGCCTCTCCAGCGCCGCCTGGCCCCGCTTCGTCTTGTGGGGCAGCATCCCTGGGGGGGCACGGGGGGGTCAGGGGGCTTTGGGGGGGCAACCCCGGGATTTGGGGGGGTCCCCAGTCCCCCCAAACTCACCTCTCACCGTCCGCCAGAAGATGCGGCTGGGGGCGCGGAAGTGGTAGGGCCCCCGGGAGGGGTTGGTGTTCATCCGCTTCCGCAGGAAGGCCAGGAACTTCACTGGGGGGAGCGTTACCCGTTACACCCCCGTTATCCCCCGTTACCCCCCGGTGACCGCCCCCCCGCCCCCCACTCACGTTTATTGCGGTAGAAGTTGCCGGAAATGTTGATGCCCTCGCAGCGCACCACGACCACGCGCCGGCCTGTGGACACGGACACGGGGGAGGGACACAAGGACATGGGGTGGGAAGATGGGACACACGGACGCGGCGGGGAGGGACACGGACACGGGGGGATGGGGGACGACACACAGCCACGGCGGGGAGGACACGGACACACAGACACGGGGGGGGGTTGGACGACACACGGACACGGGGCGGAGGGATGGACGACACACAGCCACGGCGGGGAGGACACGGACACACAGATACGGGGGGGGGTTGGACGACACACAGACACGGGGGGGGGGGGAACACACACGGGCAGGGCTCAGGGGCGGCAGCGGCCGGGCCCACGTGCCGCCGCCCCCCGCCCGGCCCGGCCCGGCGCTCAGCTGGTAGTGCATGGAGGCGGCTCTCACGGTCGTGAGACTCAACAGCCGACGGAGCTCATCACCGCGCAGGGGGGCCCCGTGTCCCTCGGGGGGGGTCCCCGTGTCGCTCGGGGGGGGCCCGCACTCACCCAGCAGCACCTGCTTGGCCACGATGGCCGCCAGCCGGCCCAGGAGGTGCCCGCGGCCGTCGATCACCAGAACCTGCGGCACCGGGAGAAGCGGGGCGGTCACCGGCGGGCCCCGGAGGCCCCCAGGCAGGCCCCACGTGGACGCGCTCCCCCCGGCTCCCGGAGCCCCCCGCGCTCCCCCGGCGCTCCCCACACCACCCCCCGCCGCCGGGAGCCCCCGCCGCCCCCTCCCCGGAGCCTCCGGGCCGCCCCGGGCCGCCCCCCCCGGGCCTCCCGAGCCCCGGGCCCGCACCCGCGGCTCCGCCATCGCCGCCGCCCGCTCGGGAAAGAGGCCCCGCCCCACGCGCGCCGCGGGGTCGTCCCTTCCGGCGGGGGTTGGCGCAGGGGCGGAAGTGACGTCAAGTGCGGGGCGGAAGGCGGGGGCGACGCTAGGCCGGGAGCTGCCATGGTGGGCGGAGCCGCCCCCGCACGTTCACAGCGTTATGGAAATGAGGGGGCGGGGCCTAGGGCCTCCTTACCCGCGGGGTCCTAAACCCCTCGGCGACCGCCAGTGCCCCCCGCTGACCCCACCAGTACCTCCCAGTGCCCCCCGTGCTCCCCACTCGCCCCGCAAGTCCCCAGTATCTCCCAATACATCCCCCAGTGCCATCCCCCGGTGCCCCCCAGTATCCTCCAGTATCTCCCAGTACCCTCTCCAGTGCCCCCAGTACCTCCCAGCGCCCCCCACTCACCCCCTTGTCCCCAGTATCTTCCAATACATCCCCCAGTGCCCCCCAGTATCTTCCAGTGCCTTCCAGTGTCCCCCGAGCACCTCCCAGAACCCCCCAGTACCCCCAGCAGGCCTGGCCCACAGTTCACACAGACTCGAGGGGCTGATCCAGGGGCCGCAGCCCCCCCTGTATTTATATATGTACAGCCGGGGGGGGGGCGGGGGGGCCCCGGCCTTGGGCGGTCCTGGAGGCACCGGGGGGGGGCTCTGAATGGGTGTGGGGGCTCTGAATGGGTGTGGGGGGGGCCGCGATCCTGGCCCGGGGGGGGGGCTCCGGTGGTGCTGGGGGTCCCGGGGGGTCCCTGGGGGGGGCTCGGGGCTTTGGTGCTTCCAGGGGGGCACGGGGAGTCCCCGGTGGTCCCGGGGAGGCCTGGGGGGGGTGGGGTGGTCCCCGGTGCTCCCGGGGGGGTCGGTAGGGTCCCCGGCGGCAGTGGGGGCTCATCCGTGGGTCTCCCCGCGGGGGCCGGGGGCGGGGGTGGTGCCGGTGGCCCCGTACCCCGGGGGGGGCCCGCCCGGGGGTCCCCCCCCGCCCCCCCCTTCCTCCTCCCCCTCCCCCTCCTCCTCCTCGTCGCTGTCCCCGCCCCTGGGCGCCAGCGGCTCCGCCTCCTCGCGCGGCGGCTCCGCCCACCGCTGCGGCTCCCCCGAGGCGAAGACGCCGTAGAAGGCCACGCCGCCGTAGTGCACCAGCGCCGCGATCAGGAAGACCCACTGCCACTCCTCCCGCGTCTGCCAATCCGCCGCCGCCGCCGCCCGCCGCCGGCCAATCGGCGAGCAGCGGGGGCGGGAGCGGGAGCGCGGGGCGGGTTGGGGGTGGAGCCGTAGGGGCGGTGGGCGGGGGCAGGATAGGAGCGGAGCCAAGGCAAGGGGGTGGGCCGAGGCAAGTGGGCGGGGCCACAGGGTGGCGGTGAGTGCCTGGGTCCTAGTGCCCCCCATAGTCCTCCCGGCTGCCCCCCACCCCGGTCCTAGTGCCCCCACCAGGGTCCCCAGTGCCCCCCCCGGGTTCCTAATGCCCCCCCTCCCCCCCCCCCCCCGGGTCTCCAATGCCCCCCCAAAGCCCCTAGTGCCCCACCGTACACCCCATTGCCCCCCCCCGGCTCCTAGGGCCCCCCCAGGGTCCCCATTACTCCACCAGTCCCTATTTGCCCCCCGGGTCCTAGTGCCCCACCGGGTCCCTTATCTCCCCCAGAGTCATCCCCCAGCCCTGCTCTCCCCCTGTCCCCTCCCACCTTGTGCCGGGTGAGGGCCCCCACGATGAGGGGACAGACCATCCCCGAGAGTGTCCCCACCCCGTTGGAGAGCCCCATCAGCACACTGGCGTAGCGGGGGGCGATGTCCAGGTGGTTGACGTTGAACCCTGGGGGGGTCCGGGGGGTCACCCACATGTGTGTCCCCCGGTGTCCCCCCCACCCCCGCATCCCCATCCCCACCGGAGATGGCGAAGCCGCTGAAGCCGACGGCCAGGACGAGGAAGGAGATGGCGACGGCGCGGGACCGTGAGTACCCCACCACCAGCAGCAGCGTCGCCTCCATGCCAAAACCTGGCAGGCCAGGGGCGTCACCCACGGCTGGGGACACCCCAGAACCCCCCAACACCCCCTGATTGCCCCCCAGTTTCTCCACATCCTCCCCAGGACCCCCTGTGCCCCAGCCCCCCACCCCCCCATGTCCCCTTTATGTCCTGTCCACGTCCCTCCCACGTGTCCCTCCCACGTCCCCCTCCCTGTCCCCTCTGTGTCCCGCCATGTCTTCCCCTTGTCTCCCTCCATGCATCTCCAATGTCTCCCTGTCCTCCCCCATGTCCCCTCACGTTCCCCCACAGTCCCCCCCGTGCCCCCCTGTCCCCCCATGTCCTCCCCCACATCCCCCCCTCCGCTCCCCCTCTATGTCCCGTCCGTGTCCCCACGTTCCCCTCACGTCCCCCCCACGCCTGCCCCCCGTCCCCCCCTTTTCCCCCCTCACCGCCGCAGTTCATCATCTTGCGGACGTTGGTGGTCGACATCAGCCCCCGGGAGCGCAGGAAATCGGCGATTTGGCCCCCGATGGGGACGACGATCGTCATCACCAGGTGGGGCAGGGCCGAGAGCAGCCCCACCTGCGGGGCCGTCAGCCGTGGGGCGCCTGGACCCCGGGGTCCCACCCAGATGCCGGGCCCCCCCGGCCACCAGGGTCCCCCCCGGGGCGGGGGCGGGGGCCCACCTTGCTGATCTCAAAACCGAAGACCTCCTCAAAGTAGGCGGGCTGGCTGATCAGCAGCAGGTAGAAGGTCCAGCTGCGGCAGAAGTTGGCGACGATGATGGCGTAGACAGGCATGGAGGTGAAGAACTGCCGCCAGGGCGTGGCCAGCTGTGGGGGCAGGGCTGCCAGCGACCTCCCGACCCCTGACCCCCGACCCCGCTGCTGGCGACCCCCGCCCCCTGACTCGGCTGCTGGGGAGCCGCCGCCCAGCCCTGACCCCGCACCCAGCGACCCTCCCCCCACCCCGGACACACCTCCGGCTCCTGACCCCTGACCCCACTTTGACCCTGCGGCCAACGACCCACGGGACTGACCTGAGCCTTAACACCACCGCTGACCCCTGACCCGACCTCTGACCCCTGATCCCCACCCCTGAGCTGACCCTGGCCTAGCCCCTCTTGGACACCCTTTGACCCTCAGGGCTGACCTGACCCCACCTCTGACCCCTGACCCACCCCCTGACCCAGCTGCCAGTGACCTGCAGCGCCCTGACCCCACGGGACTCAGCTCTGACCTCTGACCCCTGACCCCACTGCCCTTGACCTAAAGCCCTGACGCGACTCCTGACCCCGGTGCCCGCAGCCCAGCGTCACCCTCCCCCCAACCCCTCCCCCCACTGCTGGGACCCGACCCCCGACCCCTGACCCCTGGCCCCGCCCACCAGCAGGGGGTTGCCGCCGACGCTCTCCCCGATGCTCTCCTCGATGTACTTGCGCTCCTCGGGGGAGATGGTGGGGTGCTGGGCCGGGCTCTCGTAGGACACCAGCACCCAGAAGAGGTACCAGCACACCCCGAAGCTGCCTGGGGGCGGGCGGGGTCAGGGCGGGGCCGGGCAGGGTCAGGGCGGGGCCCTGCAGGGTTGCGGGGGTGGGGGTGGGGTGGGTTGTGTCTCACCATAGACGTAGAAGACGGAGCTCCAGCCCGTGTACTGCACCAGGACGCCGGCCAGGGGCATCGCCACCACCGCCCCCGCGTAGGAGCCTGCGCTGGGGGACCCAGGCGTTTGGGGGGTCCACGGCCCCACTGTCGTGTCCCCCCCCCCCCCCCCCCCCGGGACCCAGGCGTTTGGGGGGCCCATGGCCCCGCTGTCCCCCCCCCCCCCCATCCCAGGACCCAGGCGTTTGGGGGGTCCACGGCCCCACTGTCGTCCCCCCCCCATCCCAGCACCCAGGCGTTTGGGGGGTCCACAGCCCCACTGTCTCCCCCCCCCCCCCCCCCCCCCGGACCCAGGCGTTTGGGGGGTCCATGACCCCGCTGTCATCCCTCCTCCCCCCCCCCCGGGACACAGGTGTTTGGGGGGTCCACGGCCCCACTGTCGTCGTCGTCCCCCCCCGGGACACAGGCGTTTGGGGGGTCCACGGCCCCGCTGTCCCCCCCGTCCTGGGACCCCAGCGTCCGGGGGGGCCGGTCCCTCCCCACCAGCCCCACGGCCCCCAGGGACGCGAGACCCCGCCCCACCGCAGAAGGCCGTGGTCGCCAGGCGGCTCCTCTCCAGGGGCGGGGCCCACTTGCTCCAGATCCCGTGACACGCCGGGTAGGTCACGCCCTGGGTGGGGCAGGGTGGGTCATGCCCGGCCCCGCCCACCATGAGGGCGGGGTGACCCCACCTTCACCCAACTCCCCTCTTCCCACCCACCCACAGCAGCCAATAAGGAGCGGCCACCTGCCCCACCCAGCCCCGCCCCCCCGGCATCAGCAGCCAATGGGGAGCGTCGCAGCAGCCCCGCCCTCACCTCCACCAGCCCCTGCAGCACGCGGACGGCGATGACGCAGCCCACGTGGGTGCGGGCGGCCGCCGGGATCAGCATGTTGAGGAGGGACGTGGAGACGATGGCGAGGCCGAAGACCCTGGGGCGAGGGGAGCGTGCAAGGGGGGGGCGTGCAAGGGGGGGGATGTGCAAGGGGACACACGCGTGCAAGGGGGGGACACACACGCGTGCAAGGGGAAACACGTGCAAGGGGGGGACACGTGCAAACGTGGGCGGGGCCTGCTGCCCCCCTGCTCCCCCAACCTGTTGGCTGCAAACTTCTGGGCGATGAAGCCCCCGGGGATCTGGGTCACGATGTACCCCCAGAAGAAGGAGCCGTGGATCATCCCCACCGTCTCGGGGTCCCAGTTGAACTGGGCGTGCTGGTAGGGGGGGCGCAGGGGGGTCACCGTGGCCAGGACCCCCCAGACCCCCTGAACCTGCCCCCTCCCAACCCAGCCCCTCCCCGTACCTGCCCGTGCGCCCCCTTGACCCCAGCCCCCCTGTGCCCCCCACCTGCCCGTGCCCCCCATTGCCCCCCATCCCTATGAACCCCCCGTACCTGCCCGTGCCCCCTGTTGCCCCCCCGTACCTGCCCGTGCGCCCCGTTGACCATGCTGACCACGGCCACCCCCAGGTTGCAGCGGATGCCGAAGCTGATGCAGAAGCCGATGGCGCAGAGGACGGCGATGCCGTAGCGCCGAGGGAGGCCGCAGCAGGTGCAGTCCAGCACCGGGGGGTGCGGGGGGCCCCCCCCAGACCCCCCCCCGGACCCCCCCCCAGGGCCCAGCTCCAGCCCCTCTGCATCCTCCTGCCGCCGCTCCAGGGCCCTGCAGCGACGGGGCGCCCGGGGGACACAGAGAGCGGCTCCGGTCACCCCACGGCCCGGAGCCCCCCTACGGCCCGCTGGGCCCCCCCGTGTCCTGGAGACCCCCCAGCCCCCCGGGCCTCCATCCCCGCAGCGCCCCACCCCTGTGCACCCAAATCCCCCATGCCCTGGAGCCCCCCGCGTCCCTGCCTCCCCCTGTGTCCCCTCCCACGCCCCCCCGCGTCCCCAGGTCCCCCCGTGCCCCCCCGCGCGGCGGCAGCAGATTACCGCAGGTCTAAATCCCCGTCTGAGCCCCCGGGGGCGGGGGGACGAGGACACACACGCGTGTGACAGCCACCACGGGCTGAGGCGGGGGGGACAGATGGGGGCACACGCGTGAGCAAGCCCCCAGCCCCACGCGTGTGCCCCGGCACGCTCACGCTTACGTAAGCCGGGGGAGGATTAGGGGCAGCCGGAGCGGGGGGGGGTGTGGGGAAGCGGGGTCGGAGCCGCTCGCACGCGCGCGTGCACGGGGCAGGGCGTGCGGGGCAGCACGAGGGAACCGGCCCCCCACCCCGACGCCCGCGCCCCTCGCGCCCCCCGCGCCCCCGCTCACCGGTGCAGGCGGCCCAGCCCAGCCCCCACCTGCCGCCTGAACTCCTCCCGGTTGAACTGCATGGCGGCTCAGGGCTCCATGGCGCGCCCCACGCCTGGGGGTCCCCCCCGGCGACGCCCGGGCGCCCCCTTCCCCACCGCCCCCCGCCCGGCCGGCTCCCCGCGGACGCCCGGCTCCTCTCTCCTCCTCCGGACGCCCGGGTGCTCTGGGAGCCCCCCCCTCCCCCCCCCGCCCCCGGCTCAGCGCTAAATCCCCCCCCCCCCCCCCCCCCCCCCCCCGGCCTGGGCAGCCCCCCCGCTGGGGGAGGGGCGGCGCAGGGCTGGGCTCCCGAGGACGCTAGGGGGCGCCATTGCCTGCGGGGGGGCCGGGCCGGGGTGCCGCCCCTCCCCCAGCCGCGGGGACCCCGCGCACACGCACACGGGGGGGGGGGGGCCACGCTTTATTGCTGCTTTTTGTACAAAAATACGGGCTCGGGGGGGGGGGCTCGGCGTGGAGGGGGGGACCCGACGTGGGGGGGCTGTGGGGGGTGTCCCCCCCCCTCACGCCTGCAATGGCATCGTCACAGTGAGGACCTGTGGGGAGAGGTCAGAGGTCAGGGGTCAGCTGGCAGCGGTCCCTCTGGGGGAGGAGTGGGGCTGGGAAAGAGGCGTGCCTAAGCAGGTGGGTGTGGTTAGGAAATCACCATGGCTACTGTTACCTAGGGGATGTGAGTGGGCGGGGCTGGGTCAGGGCAAGGGGCGGGGCCAGAGGCTCCCCAGTTACCTTGGTGCGCCGGTGGAAGTGGGCGTGGCAGCGGGCAGGGTCGGGGGGGAGGGGCAGCCCCAGCTCCAGCAGGGGGGGCCCCCCCTCTGCCCCCCCCAGCACCAGCCGCTCCTCACTCAGCCCCAGCCACAGCGACCCCGCCCCTGCCTGGGTGGGGCAGGGCAGGGTCAGGGGAGGGGCCAGACGGCCCCACCCCCAATCTCAGCCCCCAGGGTCACCCAACCCCCCCACCCGGGCCTTTACAGGGACCCCCCCAGGATCAGGTTGATCCCCCCCAGCACCATAGCACCCCCCCAGCAACCCCCAGCCCCATAGCACCACCCTGTGCCTCCCCGAGCCCCATAGCACCCCCCCAGCAACCCCCAGCCCCATAGCACCACCCCGTGCCTCCCCCAGCCCCATAGCACCCCCCCAGCAACCCCCAGCCCCATAGCACCACCCCATGCATCCCCGAGCCCCATAGCACCCCCCCAGCAACCCCCAGCCCCATAGCACCACCCCATGCATCCCCGAGCCCCATAGCACCCCCCCAGCAACCCCCAGCCCCATAGCACCACCCCGTGCCTCCCCGAGCCCCATAGCACCTCCCCAGCAACCCCCAGCCCCATAGCACCACCCTGTGCCTCCCCGAGCCCCATAGCACCCCCCCAGCAACCCCCAGCCCCATAGCACCACCCCGTGCCTCCCCCAGCCCCATAGCACCCCCCCAGCAACCCCCAGCCCCATAGCACCACCCCATGCATCCCCGAGCCCCATAGCACCCCCCCAGCAACCCCCAGCCCCATAGCACCACCCCATGCATCCCCGAGCCCCATAGCACCCCCCCAGCAACCCCCAGCCCCATAGCACCACCCCGTGCCTCCCCGAGCCCCATAGCACCTCCCCAGCAACCCCCAGCCCCATAGCACCACCCCGTGCCTCCCCGAGCCCCATAGCACCCCCCCAGCAACCCCCAGCCCCATAGCACCCCCCCAGCGCCTCCCCCAGCCCCATAGCACCCCCCCCAGTCCCCCACTCACAGCGTGCGGCAGGAGGACGCGCGCCTGCAGCACCCGCGGGTGCTGGGACGAGGGCTCGGCCACCACCACGTACTGGGGGGGCCCTGGGGGGCTGCGGGGGGGGGGCGCACAGGTCAGGCAGGGGGGTCCCGGGGTGGGGCCCCATCCCTGCTCAGTCCCACAGCTCCTACCTGGGGGGCAGCGGCGGCTCCTGTGGGGAGCTGTGGGGGGAGGCAGGTCAGAGAGAGGTGGGGGGAGACAAGGGGGGCCTGGGGGACCCCAGGAAGGTGGGGGGGTCCCAGGGGGTGCCCTCACTCACCTCTCAAGCTCCTGGATGTGGGGCCGGGGCCGTGCCCGGATGTTCTGGGCCGAGATGGAGCCCATGAACTTGCGGTTCTGCAGCACCCGCCAACCTGGGGGGGCCAGGGAGGTCACAGGGGTGTGAGGACCCCCCCCCAACCCCTTCGTGACGTCCCAAACCCCCCAGCACCCCATCCCAGCGCCCCGCCCACTACTGCCCTCATTGTCTCCCCTGTTCCTACTTCTCCTAATTTATACTCCCCCCTCGCAGCACCCCCAGTCATCATTCTCCAACTCATCCCAATTCCTCCCCCATTCCTTCCCAGTCGCCCCAGTTCTCCCCATTCCCAGTTGCCCATCTCTGTTCCCAGCCCATCGCCCCCCACCCCAGTCCCTCCAGCTGCTCCCGGTGTCCCCGGTCCCCCGCACCAGTCAGCTCCAGCTCCACCCCGTACTTCTCCGACAGCCCCTCCATGGCCACCGTCAGGAAGAACTCCAGGTACAGGGGGTCAGCCTGGGGGGGTGAGGGGCAGTTAGGGCACCCTGACTCCTGCCATGAGCCCCCCCATCCCCCCTGGCCCCCCCCTCACCTGGAGTGTGCGGAAGAACCCCGAGTTCACCACGACGTCGTAGGCGGTGCAGCCCTGGCCAGCTGTGGGAAGCGGGGGGGATCAGGGGGGGTTGGGGGGGCTGAAGGGGGTCGGGGGAGTGTGGGGTTTTGGGGGAGGGTCTTACCGCGGTCCAGCTCGGCGTGGGGCTCCCCCAGGCTCATGGGGATGCGGAAGGCCCCAGCAGCGGTGGGGGGGGAGTGGAGGAGGTGCCGCAGCCCAGGGGGGGACAGCGGGGGGGGCGGGGGCACCTCCTTCGAGTGACAGATGTTGACGAAGACCTTGGCCCCCCCCGCCCGGGTCTTCACGCAGAGCCCTGGGGGGTGGAGGGGGGGGTCAGGGGGCGGCCGAGCCCCCCCGAGCTCCCCCCCCAACCCTCCCTGGAGTCCCCCTACCTGGCTGCGGGGTGACAGCGCGGGAGGGGGCCGCGGGGGGGGGCTCCTCATCGTCCTGGGTCACCTGGGGGGGCAGAGGGAGGGCACGGGTCAGCGCCGGGACCCCCACCCGAGACCCCCCCCGGTCCCCTCCTCGGCCCCACCTGCAGCAGGAGCCGCCGCAGCGCCTCATCATCCCCCTCCTCCGCCTCCAGCTCGGCCGACAGCAGCGACGGGTCCGCGGGGGCCGCCATGGGCTGCGCGGGGAGCGAACGTGGGGATCGGGGGCCCGGGGGGGCCCAAGGGCCCTCAACGCCTCCCGGGCCCCGCCGCACCCCCGCCCCCCCCGGGCTCCCCCGACACCCTCAGGGCCGCCGCCGCCCCCCCCAGCCCCCTCGGGGCCCCCCCGGGCCGCCCCGCGCAGCCGTTACCGGCCGCCGCTCCCTCCCGCTGCGCGGCACTTCCGGATCCGGCGGGGGGCGGGGCCCGTCTCTATGGTTCCGCGGCGGCGGCGGGGCCGCTCCTTCCGCCCGGGCGCTCGTCTCGCTGGTGCGGCGGCGGCGATGGCGGCACTGGGGCCCCCCCCGGTCCCGCGGATCTTCAGCACCATGGAAGAGGGGCCGAGGCCCGGGGGGGCCGCACCGGGGGAGGTGAGGGGGTCCTGGGGGGCACTAGAGGGGTGCACGGGGGGTCCTGGGGGGCTGCGAGGGGCCTTGGGGGGGCCCGGGGGGGGGCTGTGGGACTGGGGGGGGCACGGGACACCCACGGAGGGACACTGGAAGGGACCTGAGCGGGGCTGTGGGGACATGGGGGGGGTCCTGGGGAACTCAGGGGGCTCTTGGGGGGGTCCTGGGGGCCTGGGGGGGGCCGTGGAGGGGTCCCGAGGGAGCAAATGGCTCTGGCAGAGAGCACTGGGGGACACCGGAGGGGCCCATGGGGGGTCCTGGGGGGGTCTTGGGGGGCCCGTGGGGCCAGGGGGTCGCAGGGGAAGCCCTGGGGGACACCGGGCGGGTGCGGGGGATGGGGGCCTGGGTCCCCACGGGGGGCAGGGGGTTCCCCGGGTGCCTGGGATCCCTCGGGGGGGGCTGCGGGCTCGGGGTGCCCGGACGCCTGGGAAGGGTCCGGGTCCCGGGGGGGTGGGGTGCGCTGGGGGCAAAGTCGAGGGCGGGACAGGGCCCGGCCGCCTGCGTCCCCCCTCGCGGGACGAAGGTCGCTGAGGGGGGAGGGGCTGCTGCACGTGGTGCCGCAACCTCGAGGGCACGTCCGGGCCCCGCCCCCGCTCAGGGGGACCCCGGTGTCCGGGCCGGGGGGACCCCAGCGTCCGGGCCCCCCAGGCGTGGCTGGAGACCCACGGCCGGGCCCTGGGGCACTTTGTGGCCGGGACGTGGCTGAAGCCGCCGGGCCGGGGGACGCTGGAGTGCCGGGAGGCCGCCACAGGTAGGGGGGTCAGGGGTCAAGGGTCGGGGTGGGGGGGCCGGGGTCAGGGGTCACGCCCGCCCTGTCCTCCCCCCAGGGCGGCTGCTGGCGACGGTGCTGCGGGGGGAGGAGGCCGACCTGGCGGCGGCTGTGGAGGCGGCGGCGGCGGCAGCAGCAAAATGGGGGCGGCTGGGGGGGCCCCAGCGGGCCCAGCACCTGCAGCGGTGAGTCCTCGCGACCTCTGACCCCTGACCTCTGGCCCTGTGGGGCTGCCTGCGACCCCTCGTGCCCACCGTGACCTTTTGCTTCTCCCCCCGTGACCCTTCTGCCTTGCGGCAGCGTGACCCCACGTGACCCCGTGTGACCCCATGACCTCCTACGACCCCAGCACTGTCCCCAGCTTCCTGTGACCGCGGGTGACCCCGGGGCCACCCCCCGCTTCCCGTGCCCCCACTGTGGCCCCCGTGCCCCTCTGTTTCCATGTGCCCCCCCCGTGCCCCCCCGTGCCCTCACCCCCCGTCCCCCCGTCCCCGCAGGCTGGCGGCGGCGCTGGAGCGGGGGGCTGCGGGGCTGGGGGCGGTGGCCGCTCTCTCGGGGGGGTGGCCGCTGGCCCAGGCCCTTGGGGCCGACCTGGAGCTGGGGCTGCGGCTGCTGCGGGTGCCGGCGGCGTGGGCCCAGCTTGGCCCCCCTGGCCTGGCTGGCTGGGCCCCCCTCGGTGAGTGTCCCCCGGGACCCCCGGGACCCCGGTGCCCCCTGGGACCCTGCTGAGCCCCCCCCCCCCGCTGTCCTCAGGGGTGGTGGCCGTGCTCGTGTCGGGTCCCTGTTCCCTGGCGGCGCTGCTCTGGAAGCTGGGGCCCCTCCTGGCTATGGGTGAGCGGGGGCATCCCAGCACGGGGCGGGGGGGAGACCGGGCGTTCGGGGGACCCCGGTGTCCGGGGGGGGGACAGGGAGGGGGACCCAGGCGTTTGGGGGATGGGGACGGGGACCGCGGCGTTCCGGTGGGGACCCTGGCGTCCTGCGCAGGCAACGCGGCGCTGGTGCTGCCGCCGGCCGAGGCCCCGCTGGCACCGCTGCTGGTGGCGGAGCTGAGCGGGGAGGGGGGGGCGCTGCCCCCCGGGCTGCTCAACGTGGTGACGGGGACCCCCTGCCTGCGCCGCGCCCTCCGTGCCCACCCCCGCATCGCTGCCGTCACCTTCCTCGGCACCCACCAGGTACGGGGGTCCCTGCCCCGTGGGGGTGCAGGGGGTGGCCTGGGGGCGTCCCTGTGTCCCTCGTGTCCCCATTCGGAGGGGCAGGATGTGTGCAGGGGGGTCCCCGTGTTCCCACGTGTCTGTCCCCCCGCCCTGTGCAGGATGAGGTGCAGGACGTGGCCTGGGGGTCCCCGTGCCGGGGACCGCGGCTGGGGGGAGCCCGGGGGGGCCGTGTCGTCGTCATCGTCCTCGACTCGGCCGACCTGGACAGCGCGGCCGCCGCTATCGCGGGGAGCGTGGGGACCCCCCGGGCGCTGGTGAGCGGGGGGGGCTGGGAGGGGGTTGGGGGGGTCCCAGAGGGCTTGGGGGGCTCCTGGGCAGGGTCTGAGAGCATCTGGGGGGCTCCCTGACCACCCCCCCCCCCGTGTCCCCAGTTCCCATGGGGGGGCTGCGTGGTGCTGGCGCAGGAGGGGGTGGTGGCACTGCTGGGACGACGGCTCCGGGCCCGGCTGGGGGGGCTGCGGGTCGGGGACCCCGTGGACCCTGGCACCGACGTGGGGCCGCTGCCCCCCACAGTCGCCCCCCCCGAGGAGCTGGTGCAGGCAGCGCGTGAGGAGGGTGCTGAGGTGAGGGGGCAGGGGGGGACCTGGGGGGTGGGAGGGGACATTGGGGACACAGGGGGACGGGGGGGCTGGGGGAAATGGGGACGTGGGGGCAGGAGGGGACATGGGGGACATTGGGGAGGACGCATGGGAGGACGTAGGGGGGCTGAGGTGAGGGGGGACAAGGGGGGCACAGGGAGCGGGGAGGGGACACAGGGGACACGGAGGGGCTGAGGTGAGGGGGGACATGGGGGGCACAGAGGGGCTGGGGTGGGGCCATGAGAATGGGGGGGGGGCATGGGGACACCGGGGGACACACGGGGGGGCCGAGGGGTGTGGGGCGGGGAGGGACGGGGGGGGACAGGGCTGTGGGGTCTGTCGGGGGGCACCCAAACGCCGGGGTCCCCTGCGGGGGGCTGGGGGGTACCTGGACGCTGGGGCCCTTTGTTCCCCCAGGTTTTCCAGCCGCCGGTGACGCTGCCCCCGGGGGGGCACTTCTACCCCCCCACGCTGATCACGGGGGTGGCCCCCACCTCGCGCTGCCTCCGGGAGCTGGTGGGTGCCGGGGGGGGCCCCAAATTGGCCGGGGGAAGGGCCAAATGGGGAGGGGGCGGCGCGAGCAGCCAAGGGGTGGGGGTGCAGGGCAGGGCCGTGGGGGGCGCGGGGCGGGGGTCAGCTGACGTGTCCCCCCCAGGCAGCGGGGCCGGTGCTGGTGCTGCTGCCCGTGCGCTCGCCGGGGGAGGCCGTCGCCGTGGCCTCGGGGCTGCCCCACGCGACCGCTGGCGCCGTCTGGGCGCAGGACGTGACCCTCGCTCTTGATGTGGCCGACAGGTGACCCCGGCCCTCGACCTCTGACCCCACGAGCCTGACCCCTGTTTTCCTAACCTCTGACCCCTGACCCCGCAGGCTGCCCCTGGGGCTGGTGTGGCTCAACGCTCTCAACCCGCTGGACCCGATGGGCGGCTGTGCCGGGGGGGCCGGGGCTGACGCTGGCCTGGAGGTGGGGGGGCACGGGGGGGGGGGGGGTGCAGGGGGTCCCGGGGGGGCTGGGGTTGGGTTGGGACTGCTGGGGGTCCGGAAGGGCTCTGGGCTCCGGGGGGTGGCCCTGGGTGGTTTGGGGGGGCCACGGGGGAGCCGTAGGGTTGGCAGAGGGTCGCAGGAGCCCCGGGAAGGTTTCGGGGACCCCAGGATGGGCCCGGGGTTTGCGGGGGCCCTGTCCCAGTGCAGACGGGCCGTGCCCACCCCCCCCAGGTGCTGCGAGAGTTCGGGTGTCCCCCCTGGGACCCGCCCCCAGGGCCGGGGAACACCCCTGAGACCCTCCTGGACCAGGCGCCCAGGTAATGCCCACCCCCCCGCGCAGCGCGGGGACCCCCTCGCAGCGCAGCGCTCCGACCCCTGATCTCTGACCCCTGACCCTGCCACTCCCAGCCCAGAGCCGGTTCCGGGGGGCCCCGCGGTGGCCCCCGACTCCGCTGATGTTGCTGCAGCCGTGGAGGCCGCCCGCCGCGTTGCCCTGGGGTGAGTGCCGGGGGCCGGGGGCCGGGCGCCCGGGTCCCTGCTGGGGCGGTCGGGTCCCCGGCGCTCCCACGGCCCCTCTGCAGGTGGGGGCGGCTGCCGGGGGCAGCCCGTGCCCAGGTGCTGCGGGGGGCGGCGGCGGCGCTGGGGGGTGGCGGGGCCGAGGGGCCCCCCCAGAGGGACGGTGACGACGACGACGACGGTGACGGGCGGCTGCGGGCGGTGCTGCTGCGGTGGGCGGCGCACGTGGAGCTGGTGGGCGGGGTCGTGCAGGTGAGCGGGTCTGCGGGGGGTGGGGCTGGTGGGAGGGACCAGAATGGGGTGAGTGGGAGGGGCCTGAAAGGGCGGAGCTGGGTGGGAGGGGCGGAGCCCTGGGGCGGGGCCAGGGGCAAGACAGGGGGCGGGGACAGCCAGCAGTGGGTGGGGCCAGGCAGCAGGGGTGGGGCTGGGCAGAGGGTGGTGAGGAAGGGGGCGGGGCGAGAACACTGGGTGGGGCCACAAGGGGTGGGGCGATGGGCCGGGCCAGCCGGGGGCAGAGAGGGGGCGGGGTTGATGCCGGTGCCTTGGGGCGGACCCTCGGCAGGGGCGTGGCTAATGTGCTCCCGCAGGAGGTGCCTGGGGGGCGGGCCCTGGTGACGCGCAGGCCGCTGGGGGTGGTGGGCGTGGTCTTGAGTGGGCCCCGCCCCTTGCGGCACGCGCTGGAGCTCCTCCCCCCCGCGCTGGCGCTCGGCAACGGCCTCGTGGTGGTGGCGCCCCCCAGCGGCGTTGGCCCCGCCCTGCGCCTGCGGCAGGTGGGGACCCCCTCGCGCCCCCCCTCGTGCTCCCCCGGGAACCACCCAGAATCCCCCCGGGAGCCGCCCCGACCCCCTCAGGGGCTCCTCATGGGCCCCCCCCCGGGAATCCCCAGGGACCCCACACGAACCCACCTGCGATCCTCTCTGGTTCTCCCCCCCTGAACCCCCATGGAAACCCCCATCGACCTCCCCGGGACCCCCCCCGACCCTCCCAGGGATCTCCCGCAGATCCCCCGTGCCCCCCCCTCAAGGACTCCCCTGTTAATTCCTTGGTGATGCTCCTGGGACTCCCCCATGTCCCCATCCACTCTGTGACTCCCCCCATTGTCCCCCCCCAGCCCCCCCGACAGACCCCCGACCCCCCCCACCGACCTGCCCCAGGACCTCCAACCCCCAGACCATCCTCCCCCCCCCCCCCCCCCATGGTGACGGCTGCTCCCTGTCTGTCCCCAGGCGCTGGTGGCTGCAGGGCTCCCTGGGGGGGCCCTGACAGTGCTGCCGGGGGGGGCTGGGGGCGACGGGGCGACGCTGGCACGGCACCACCCCGATGGGCTCTGGCTCTGCGGGGGGGGCACGGTGAGTGACGGGGGGGATGGGGACTTGGGCAGTGACAGGGGGATGGGGGACACGGTATGGGGGGGACTGGGGGGGCTGCAGAGGGCAGTGAGCCCCACTACGGGACGGTCTCTGTGGTGCTGGGGGGTCCCTAGCAAGGGGGGGTTCCCCACTCATGGGGGGGGGCTGGGGGGGATGTCCCCAGCATGGGGGTGTCCCTCTCCCCTGCCCCACCCCAGCAGCTCCCCCCCTGCCCCCCCCCCCCCAGGACCCTGACTGGACCTCAGCTGGCAGCGTTGCCCAAGTGTGGATCCCGGGGGGGGTTCTGGGGGGACTGGGACAGGACCCCCCCCCCGGTGCCGAGCAGGAGCTGGAGCTGCGCTGCACCCGCCCCCGCTGCCTCTGGGTGCCTGGGGGGGGGGCCTGAGCCCCTGACCTCTGGTCACCCCTGACCTGTGGTCACCCCGACCTGTGACCGCCAAACTGCGAGCTGTGACTTGTGTCTCTGACCCCAATAAACCCCCCCCAGTTTCTGCCCGTGTCGTGTCTCTGCCCGTGAAGGGGTCGGGGGGGGGGGGGGGGGGGGGGTGTCCGTACCACGAGGTCGTCCCCCCCGCGCCGGCAGGGGGCGCCCCGCACCGCCACGTGCTCGGACAGCGGGGTCCCCTCGCGCTCGAGGCAGCCGCGCCCTCGGGTTAGAGCGGCGCCGCGCGGGGGGGTCCCGGCGGCCTGGGACCCTCGGGCGGAGGGGGGGTCCCGGACGCCTGCGTCCCTCGGGGGGCGGGGGGGGGCGGCTGCCGGTCGCCTGGGTCCCCTGGGGACGGGGGTGGAGGGAGCTGCGGGTGGGGAGGGGGAGCCGGGGTCCCTCGGGGCGCGGGGGGGGGCGGGGGGAGGCTGGCGGACGGCCGGGTCCCCACCCCGGGCGCCTGGGTCCCCACCCCGGGTGCCTGGGTCCCTCCCAGCCGCGGTCCCGCTCGGCCCCGGCGCCGCTTTCGCTTTCGGCGGCGGCTCCGCCGCGGCCCCGGGGGGTCCGGGGGGGGGTGTCTTGGGTCCCCGCTCACCCCTCCCCTCGGCCGGCCCCACCCCAGCTCGGCCCCGCCATGGACCCGGCCCCCCCCGGCTCCGCTCTGGTAAGTGGGGACCCCCCGCCCCTCCCGTGGCCCCCCCCAAGATCCCTCGCTCCCCCCCCCCCCCCCCGACCCCACTTCTCCCCCGGGGCCCCCCCACAGGCTCCCCCACCCCAACGCCCCTGGACCCCCGTGGGACCCCCTCGGGACCTCCAATCCCTCCCCCAGTGCCCCCACCCCCCCGGTGCCCCCCCAGGTCCCCCTCCTGCTCCTCCTGGCCGTGCCCCCCCCCGGCGGCTGCTGCTCCTTCGACTTCAACCCCATCAGCAGCACCTTCAGCACCCACGTGGACGCCCTGGTGAGACCCCCCACGGGATCCCCACACCCAACCTCCAGGAACCCTCAAACCCCTCTGGGACCCCAGGGATCCCCCGGGACCCCTCCGACCCCCTGAACCCCCCTCACCCATCTAGACGTCCTGGTGAGAGACCCAGAATCCCCCCAGGACCTGCCCAACTTCCCCAGGACCCCCCAAACTCCCCTGGGACCCCCAGGAGGCCCCCCCCCCCAACCCCCTGAACCCCCTCACTTCTCGAGGAAGGCCCCACCCTGGGTACCCCCAACCCCCCTGACACTCCCTGTGGATCCTCTGGGACCCCTGACCCCCCCCCCGACCCCCTGGATCTCTTTGGGGACCCCTTATGCTCTCCCCCGGTCCCGCAGACCCCTTGGCTGATCCTGGACTACCCCGTGGCGATGCCCAGCAACCTGGAAATGGTGAGCGAGAGCCCCCAGACCCCCGCGCGTGTCCCTCAACCCCGTGTCCCCCCTGTGTCACCCCCCCGTGTCACCCCCCCATCCCCCTGACCCCCAACTCCCCTCCTGCACCCCCCTACACCCTCTGCCCTTGTGACCCCTCAAACTCCTGACCCATGTCTCCCCCAACCCTGCCCTCCCCGCGACCCCCCCCCGGACCCCCAGGACAGCGGCTGCTCCGACCTCTGGGGGCTGCACTTTGGGGCGGCGGCACTGGGGCGCATGGCAGGGGTGGCAGGGGGGGCGCTGGCCCTCCAGCTCCAGGCTGTCGCCGCCCACATCGCCTTTGTGGCTGAGTGCCACATCCATGTGAGTGGGGGTCCTGGGGGGGTGGGGGCACCTCTGAGGGGTCCTGAGGGGGTGAGGAGGAGCTGGGGAGGCTCTAGGGGTCCTGAGAGCAGATTGGGAGGAGCTGGGAGGCTCGGGGGGGGGGGGGGGGGGAGGGGCTCTGGGGACCCTGCAGGAGTCTGGGGTGGTCCTGGGAGGGGCTCCAGCAGTCCGGGGTAACTCTGAGCATCCTGGGGGGCGGCTCTGGGGACCTTGCAGGGGTCTGTGTGAGTCCTGGGGGGGCTCTGGGGGGTCCAAGGTGTCCCCCATGTCCCCCAAGGTGAGTCCTGGGGGGGCTCTGGGGGTCTCGGTGGGTGCTCTGGGCGGGGCTGGGGGAGCTCTGCTGTGGGGCATTTCTGGGGTCCCCAGGGGGGTGAGGAGGGGTTTGGGGCCCCAGGGCTTCCCGGGGGCCCTGGGGGCTCTTCTGACGCCAGCCCCCAGGACCCCCAGGGCTGTGTCCAGCTGGAGACGGTGAATGTGTCGCAGTTGCTGGGAACCCTCGTGCAGCACCTGAGGGGGCTGCAGGGGCGACCCCTCCACTTCCCCGGCTGCGCCCGCCTGCGCTGCCGCCCAGGTACCACCCCAGGACCCCCCCGGGGACCCCCCTGCAGCACCCTTGGGACCCCCAACCCTCAGGGGCTCCTTGACCCCTTGTAGACTCTCCCCCGGGGGCCCCCCAGGGAGGGGGGGCACTCCCCAGACCCATCACCCTGTACCCATCCTCAGGGATGTGCTGCCCAGAGAACTCTTGGCACCCTGCTGGCGAGCCCCCTGAGTCCCCCAGGGGCTCTGTGCTCCATGGGGGTCTTCCCAGGAGTGCCCCAGGGACCCCCCAAGCTCGTGTAGACCCCCCCAAGCGAGGGGGATACCTCCCTGCAGCCCCTCAGCACCCTCTGACCCCCGGGGACCCCCCAAAGCTCCCCCTGGGGACCCCCCAAAGCCCCCCCGGGACCCCTCTGATCCCCGTCTCCCCCCAGGCCCCCCGCTGACCACCCCTGCGGTGCAGCATGAGGGGACCCTGGGGTCCAGGCCGGGCCCCCCTGCCCCCGGCATCCACGGGCTGGTGCTGCTGGGGGGGCTCGGGGGGGCCCTGGGCCTGGCGGCAGCGGCCTGGGTCCTGTGGAGGCGGCCCTGTGCCCAGGTGGGGACGCACTGGGAGCACTGGGAGCGCTGGGGGGGCGGGTGGGGGGCGCGGGGGTACTGGGAGCGCTGGGGAGGGGGGGGGGTAGCGAGAGCAGGGCTCTGGGGCTGGCGCGGGGGCGCAGCGGGCGCCGGGATGGTGGCAGTGGGAGCACTGGGGGGTGCTGGGTGCCCCCCCCCCTCAGCCCCTCCCAGCCCTTGCAGGGGACCCTGGCATCCGAGCAGGATGGGACCTGAGCGGCCGAGCGGGGAGCCAGGGACGGACTCAGGTATGGGGGGGGGCCCTGTACGTCGGGGTCCCTGGGGGGCAGGGGGCTGCCCAGATGCCTGGGCCCTCAGCCCTGCCTCTCTCCCCGTTCAGGCTGGCCTGAGATGCTGGTGCTGCAGGATCGGGGCTGCTGGAGAGATGGGGACCCCCCGGCTCTCCCCCGGAGGCACGGAAGGACCCTGGGGGCTGCAGGGGAGCCCCTCTGGGGGCCGTGACGGGACCCCCCAGAGCCACGGAGAGACTGGGGGGCCCTGGCCCCTCACAGCCACCCCACGGGACCCATAAAGTTGATGTTGAGACGTTGGCTCTGAGCCTGGTTTGGGGGGGCTGGGGGACGGAGGCCGTAGCACCCCAAGCCACCTCTGAGCCCCCTGCACCCCTCATGCACAGTGCCAGGGGGATCCTTGGGGCTCTGCACCCCCAAGCCCACCCCAGGCCCCCTGTGAGAACACAGGGCTGGGGGGGCTCCCCACAAACGCTCTCGGGGCGGCCGCCAGCAGCTGCTCTGGCCTTGTTAGGGCCCAGCTAACGAGGCGCCGTGGCCGCTCCCACTTGCGCTGACTCACGGGCCAGGGGCACCCACGAACGGGGCTGGGGCTGGGGGGGCTGGTTAGCGTGGGGGACCCCCTGCCCTCATCCTGCTGGCAGCATAAAGGGCCCCAGACGGCGCTCCAAGTGCTCCTGTCTGGGACTGGAGAGAGACTGGGAGAACTGGGATGTGCTGGTGAGAGGCACAGGGGACCTGGGAGGAAACTGGGGGGACTGGGGTGGGCTGGTGGGAGGCTGGGTGGACTGGGATGGGCTTGGGGGGACTGGGGAGAGGTACAGGGGGGGCTGGGATGGACGAGGGAAGTCGCAGTGGACTGGAGCTGTCGTGCCTAACAGGTCTTTATTGGGGCGGAGGTCTCACAGGGGTGGGGGTCTCTGGTAGCACAGCTGGAGCTGGGGCCAGGCGGCCCTGCTGTGGGGCAGCCCCAGCCAGCGGCAGGGCAGGAGGCAGAGCAGGGCCAGCAGCAGCAGCAGTGCCAGCAGCGCCCGCGGCGGCAGCAGCCTGCCGGGAGGGAGAGAGAGGGGCTGTCAGCCGCAGGGCTTCAAGCTGACGGCCGGGGAGCGGGGACGTGCTTCATGCCAAGCACGCTGCGGGGCTGGCACCCCGGGCCCTGGCAGCGCTGCCTGTTGTGGGCAGGGGCTGCCTGCTGCTGGCCCTACCTCTCGCTGGGGCCTGGGCACTGTCGCGGCTTGGCCAGCTCCTCGCCGTCCCCCACCAGGGCTCTGGGCGCCACCATCTCTGCATCCTCCTCCTCCTCCTCCTCCTCCTCTTCCTCCTCCTCCTCTGCTTCGCCTGTCTCCTGGGCAGAGCCGCAGGCCGGGGGTCAGCAGCCGGGGTGCCCTCCCCAGGGCCCCCGCGCCCCCACCCTTACCCGGCACGTTGCCTCAATCTCAGTGCCGAGCGGCTGCTCTAGGACATCGGCCTCACCGAGCGGGCACCACAGCTGCCTGCGTGAGGAAGAGGAGGTGTGAGGCACTGCAAGGCAGTGCCCGGGGGGCCGCGCTGGGTGGTGCGGTACAGCGGGGTTGGGGAGCCAGGCCCTGCGGCGGGTTATGGCAACAGGGAGAAGCTGTCAGTGGCAGGCCAGAGGCATGGAGGGGCAGGAGCCAGCCCTGCGTGAGCCCTGGGGGAAGGCGCAGCCCGTGGCACTGGGCGCTTCCAAGCCAGGGCCTCGGTGTCCAAAGGTGCTGGCCACGCCCTGGCTGGGCGCGCAGCTGGGGAGCCCCCAGGGGAGCGGCCCTGGGGGAGCACCCCAGCTCCCTGAGCGGGAGAAACCCACGCCGCGCCGTGGAGGCACCTGGCCGGGGCGTTGGCTGCCACACGCCCCTGCCTTGCGGTGGTGTGACGGCGTGGCAGCGGGGCCAGGCTGGCAGAGCAGGAACTGGCGGGCGGTTATGGGGCGGAGGCTGTGGTGCCCCAGCTCCAGGTGCCGCCGAGCACCTCCTGCTGCGGCGTGCCACAGCACGCTGCCGGCAGACTTGCGGTGAGGGTCCACCAGGCGCCTCGCTCTGCCAGGGGGGTGGTGCGGGCAGAGGTGGGGCCCCCCCTTCTGCCAGTCCCAGTTTTCACCATTTGCCCCTTTTTCCCCACTTTTTAAGGCTTTCAGAGCCAGGCTGCCGGCCAGCGGGATGCCGTGCAACATGCCTGGCGCTTCCTATCACCGAGGAGCCGGAGCTGGGCTCGCGTGCCAGGGCGTCCCACCCACGCGTCCCTCCTGGCCCAGCAGAGGCGGCGACGTACACGGCCCAGGCATCCTGCATCCGGCCCAGCTGGTTGCGGAGCCGCGTCGTCTCCAGCCGCAGCTCCTGGGGGAGACGGGCTTTTAAGACACCACGGGGCTTTCAGGCACCCTCCGCGCCGCTCTGCGTTCCCTGGGGCAGGACCGGGGGGGCCCAGTGCCGCGACAGGTCGCCAGTGCCGGATGCTGGCTCTTCCCTGCAGCCCCCCGGCACAGGCTGTTTGGACGGTGCCTGCGCCCCACACCACGGCCAGAGGAGCCGCAGGCTCTCCTGCTGCAGCAGGGGGCTGCGACCCCCGACCCCCAGAGAGGGTGGCCACCTCGGGTCTCTGCCTGTGGCCCGCGGGCTCTGGCTCCCCCAGGCATGGGGCTCCCTGTGGCCAGGAGGGGTCAGGGGGCTGCAGCCCCCCTGGCTGGGGAGCATGACAGGGCTGGGTACGCTGTACCTGCACCACCCTGTCGTACTCCCCAAGCGCCACTGTCAGCTCCTCCACTTGCTGCCCTGCCTACGGAACAAGGGTGGTGGTGAGGGGGCGCGGGGCCCAGAGGGCTCCGGCCACAGGAGCGGCCTAAGGGCTGGTGGTGAGGGCTGACACGGTGGTGGCCGGAGCTGTGCGCGTCCCTGCGTGGTGCTCACCTGGGCAAGGGCCGCGTCCCGGGAAGAGAGGAGTGCTGTGCAGCGGCAGAGCCGGGCCTGGGCAGAGGGAAGAGGCTCGTTAGGCAGAGTGCGTACTGGCGGCTGTGCCGCGGCATAATGGCGGAGAGGATGGGGCTGCCCATGGACGGGCAGCACCTGACCCTCTGGTGTCCCCGGGGCGCTTGCCGCTGGGTCGGGGGACAGACACCCAAGGCGGGCGTTAGTGCTTAACGAAGCACTTGGCATTGGCCAGGTAGTGTGGCTGCTGCCACTTACCTCTAGCTCGGCCTTCTCAGCTGCCAGTCCCTGGATCTGCTCCCTCAGCCTACAGCCCTCGGCGAGCAGCTGCTGCTTCTGCTCGGGGCAAAAGGGGCTGGTGTTCACCGTGACCCCGGCACCGCCAGGGCAACCACCCCTTCCCTGTGGCCGCTGGCGGCATCCTCACCTCCTCCTGGAGGCTGTCGGCTCGTGAGCACTGGCACTGCTGCTCCTTTTCCTGGGGAGGGAAGGCACAGGGCGCTGAGCTGCTTCCCCGCGTGCCGGCTTGGCACCTCAGCGGCGGTTGGGCGCTCACCGGGAGTGAGGAGGCCGGGCCTCTCACCAGCTGGCGTGCCTGCTGGCGGAGCTCGCTGTTCTCCTCCTCCAGCCCCTTCGCCACGGCCTTCAGGTCCTCGAGCTCCTCAGCGGCAGCTCTGGCCTGCTCCAGCGCCTGCTGGCTGCTACCGGGGACAGCCGGGCACTGGCACTTTGGCATGCTCCTGGAGCCCAGCAGCCCTGACCATCCCCATCCCTGGGGGTGAGCATCCACCGGCAAGGGGTGGCCGCGTGCCCCAGCACCCACCGCCTCCCCCTGCACCCCTGGGGGCCGGGGCGGTGTGGGGAAGCCCCCAGCCCTGCCCCGCACTAGCACCGCACCATCGCAGCTGAGCCTTCAGCTCTGCCATCTCCTCAGCCATACAGGCGTTGAGCTCCTCGGCCAACTCAGCATCCCGGTGCAGCTTGGCATTCTGGGCGGCCAGCTGCTTGGCGTGGCTGCGCAGGCCGGCGGCTTCGGTGCTGCTGGGGTGGGATTTGCTGCCAGTTTGGGGATACTCTGAGGCTGGGGCTGGCATTGCTAGGGAACCCCAGTGCAGAGCGTGGCCAGGACTGGCTCTATGTCTGTGGTGAGCTGGCACTTACGGGCTCGTGATGTCCGTGTTGCCACCGTCGCCCTCGAGCTGCACAGCTGCCAAGGCCGTGTGTCCTTCCACTGCTGCAGGACAGGCACAAGGGGATTTTGGGGCTGCGCCGCGCCCCCACCGGCAGCCCCGGCTGAGCAAGTGTCAGCACTGCTGGGGGACGGCGGGCTCTTTCCTGCGTCTGCCCCTTCACTGTCAGGAGGGACCTGGGGCCGGTAGCACCGAAACAACTTCCCCCGGTTTCAAAGTTATCAGTTCCCACCAATGCTACGCCTGCAAGCCAGTGCCCATGTGCCTCTGCAAACGCCGTCACCGGCGCAGCCTGTATGCCAACCTGGCCGCTCTCCCCAGCAGGAAGGAAGGAGGCGACAGCTGCTGGTCTCACTGTGGCTGTGGCCAAGCCACCCTGTCGGGGTGGAGGGGGACGCAACCGTGCTCGCCGGGGCGAGGCGGATGCCGGCGTCCCCACCACGGCTCCTGCAACCCCGCTCCACCGGGCACCGATTCACCCTCCCTCTCCTCGGCCCCTTCCTGCACTGACACCCACCCGCCAGCACTAGGCCAAGGTCGCCTGCCGCTGCATCCTGCTCCTCGGCGAGCCATGAGCCCCTGGGGAGATAGGAACTGTTGGTTGCACTGGCCGGTACACAGGGAACTGTGTTCTGGCCCTGGTCCCCTGTCACTGACCCCTCCTGCTGGCATGACATGATCCACTCCCTCATGATGGCATGGAAGGTGGGCAAGTCCAGTGCCATGCCCGCCGCCTTGGGGTCCAGCATGTGGCGCAGCACCCGCAGCTGGCCCTCCTCGCTGCTCTGCCCTGTCACCACCTGCAGGTACTCGACCACCTGCTGTGCCAGCACGGTCCCTGCGGCACAGGGTGGGACGTCGGTCTGTGGGGCTGCCCCCTCCCTCGCCCGTGGCTGGTGACCAGCTCCACGCACAATCCCCCAGAGCAGCAGCCGGGGTGGGACTGGGACAGGGCCGTGCTATGGGGAGGGTGTGGGGCGAGGGGGGTTTGGCATGGAGGCGGCTCTGGGCCCCTGAAGGCCTCCCCGTCCCTGGGTGGGGGCAGGCTGCGAGCGGGAGGGGTTTTTCCGGCAGCCTCACGCGTGGCGGAGCTGGGTTAACCGCAGGCCGAGCCCTCGAAGATGCCTTGAAGCCATATCCGGGGCTGTGTCCCCCCTGCACCGGCGCTGGCCCCTCGCTACCTGTCTGCTCAGTGTCACAGGTGGTGAAGATGCAGTTGATGATGAACTCCTCTGAGCAGCAGCTCTCGCCCTGGCGCATGGCCGTGCTGCCCTGGGCTGCTAGGGGGGCAATGGGAGAGGTTATGGAGGGACCTGTCCCCTTGCTCCCCCCACTCCCTCACATCGCCGGCCAGCTGGAGCGGGTGGGCTGCTGGCCAGTACCCACTTTGTGACAGGTCCTGCGGGGTCTCTGCCTCCACTGCCGGCAGAGCAGCCTCCCTGGGGGGGACAGCAGCGCCTGGGGTGCCGTGCGAGGGGGCTGGGGGCCCCTCCGCAGCCATCACACAGGAGATGGGCGTCGGGGAGGGGTGCTCGGGCGTCCCCTCTGCCCTGGGGAACGGCCGGGGGTCCTGTGGGCAGGGGCCGCTGCTGCTCTGAGGCGAGAAGAGGCCGCGGGCACTCCCTGAGGCCAGGTCGGGCCGAGCGGGGCAGCGGGAGGCTGCGGGGGACAGTGGGGGACACCGGCGGACGCCGGAGGACCGCGCTCTCCTCACAGGGCTGGTGGGCGCAGCGCGAGCCGTTCCCGCCCAGGGAGCGAGGCGGGGAAAGGGGCGTGACCGGGCGCGAGGCGGGGAAAGGGGCGTGGCCGGGCGCGAGCCGTTCCCGTCCCATAGAAAAGGGGCGGGGCGAGAGGTGCTCCATGCGGGCGGGAGAGTCGGGCGGCGCGAGTTCTGCTCTCCCGTCCCCGTCCCCGTCCCCGTCCCCGTCCCCGTCCCCGTCCCCGTCCCCGTCCCCGTCCCCTTCCCCGTCCCCGTCCCCGTCCCCGTCCCGTGGTGCTGCTTCCAGCTGGTTTTATTGACCGAGAGCCGAGGGAGAACAGAGACTCGGGAGCCCCGCGGTGCCCGGCCCGGCCCGGCCCCCCTCAGAGCCCCCGCAGCAGTTTCTCGTAGTCGGGGTCCAGATTCCTGACCAGGAACATCGACAGCATCAGCAGGCAGAGCTGGGGGACAGGGTAAGACGCTGCCCCACGGCTGCCCCGCAGCCTCCAAACCACCCCATGGCCCCCCAAGCTGCGCCACTGCCCAGACCCGCTGTCCCCCAGCCCCCCAAACCGCCCCCCCCAAACTACTGCACCACCCCAGCCTGCCCCATGGCCCCACAGCCCCCGAGCTGCCCCCCAGCTCAGCCGCCCAGCCCGGGGCAGACCCCCTACCTCCAGCAAGCCGATGCCCAGGCAGAGCCCCACGACAGTGACCAGGTTTTCGGCCAACCAGCCCTGGACGCCCTCAGCGCAGCCCTGCCGGGAGGAGGGTGACAACCGGGGGGCTGCTCGGAGCCTCCAGGCCACAAGTCCCCCCCTTGCTCTGCACTCCCCCAAAGCTCCAGGACCCCCTGATCCTGCCCAGTGTCCTGTGCTGAGCCCCCATGCTGCACCCACCGTGCCTCACCCTGGGGAAGATGTCCTGGGGGGCAGCCATGGGGCAGCGGCCGTGGGGCAATGCCAGGGGAGGCCCATGGGTGCTGTTGGGCGCTGGTGCCTCAAGGCAGGAGCAGGCGATGGCCCTATCCCCATCCCCAGGGGAGCCGTCGGAGTGGTTCCAGTCCTGGGGTCCATTCCAGCCGCAGCAACTGAGCTGGGGGCAGGCGGTCAGTGGGGAGGCTGTGGGGCAGCCATGGGGATGGGGGACCCCCTGGGCCCTGTGAGGTCTCACCTGCTGCTGGACAGCATCCCAGCTCTCGTGGGGGTCCCCAGGCGGCCCCTGGGCCGGGTACCCCTGGATCAGCTCCTGCGCATAGGTGGCCACCTTGGTGGCCAGCTGCAGGGGGGGTGAGCGCAGTGCACCACGGCTGCAGCATCACCCCATGGCTCTGCCCCATGGTGCCAGCATCCCCCCATAGCCCTGTCCCACGGTGCCAGCACCCCTGGCAGTGCTGCACTTACTGTGACACGCTGTGTGTAGATGATGACCCCCACCGTGATCTGGGCAGCAAAGAGCAGGAGCAGGATCCCGAAGTACTGGGGGGGGAAGGTGGGGGTCAGCCAGACCGCCCCCTGCCCCACAGCACCAGGGGAGTGCAGAGGGACCAGCGAGGTCCCCCTGCTCCCCCCTGCTGCCCCACAAACACAGGATGTGGTGGGACCACGTGGCCCCGCGGCTGCCCCAGGAAGTTGCAGCAGACCCCTCCCGGCTGGGTCCCCAACCCTCTGGCCCCCGGACGGGCCCCAAACCCCCTAGCCCCCCAGCCCCCCCACTCACCAGCAGCAGCATGGCCTTGATCTCCTTGAGGGCACCCAGGCACCCCAGGAAGCCCAGCAGCATGGTCACGATGCCAACCCCCGAGAAGGTGTAGGACCAGACCCGCAGGCTGTACAGTGGCGACCCTGGGGGGCGTGGGGGTCAGGGTGCCCCATACCTCGGGGGTGCCCCACAGCTTGGGGTGCCCCACGGTTCAGGGGTCCCTTACCTAGCACGGCGGCGAAGCTCTGCCGGTCGAAGAGGACCCAGAGGCCGAAGGCGAGGAGGAGGCTGCCCAGGGCCTGGGGGGGCCGGGAGGGGCCCGGCCCAGGTCAGCGAGTGGGGGTGCTCTGGGGCCTGCCTGGCCCCACGGCTCCCGCAGGCCCCAGGAGACTGTTGGCCCCCAACCAGCCCCCCACAAAGCATGGCTGGGCCCCTGTGTCCCCCCTGCACCCCCGTGTCCCCCCTGTACCCCATGTTCCTCCTGCACCCCCAAGTCCCCCCTGTACCTCTATGTCCCCCCAGCCCCATGTCCCCCCTGCACCCCCAAGTCCCCCCTGCACCCCATGTCCCCCCTGCACCCATGTCCCCCCTGCACCCCCACGCCCCCCCAGCCACACATCCCCCCATCTCCCCGCCGTCCCCCCACCCCACTCACGAAGAAGAAGAGGTTGAAGAGGAAGAGGAAGCACTTGGCGAAGCCGAGGCAGCTTTTGGGGTTCATGTCTGCACCCGGGGGGGGGGCACGGGGTCAGCGCCGACCCGGGGCCCGATCCGGCCCCTTCGCAGGGTGAAGCGCCCCCGACCCCCCCAGCTCTCCCGGCCCCCCGGGCACCTGCGGCAGCGTCTCCCGTGGGCAGCCTCGTCCCCGGCTCCGTGTCGGGGCAGGAAACGCTCGGGGCGGCGGAAGCTCCACGGGGGCGCGTCCCGCGTGGGGCGGCACCGCGGCCGGGCCGCTCTGTGCCCCCCGGACGGCACCCCCGAGACGGGGCCCCCATGGGCGGCCCAGGGAAGGTTTAGCGACCCCCCCATCCCCCCCCCCCCCCCCGCATCTCCCAGGGGGATCGCGCGATCATGAGGATGGTGATGGTGAAGCTGAGGCACCGGGGAGCCCCTGCCCCAGGTTTTAGGGCCGCACCCCCCGAAGGGGGGTGGGCGACGGAGCGGGGGGTCCGGGGGCGACGCCTCTGGGCGGCCCGTCGAGTCCCGTCCCGTCCCCGCCCGTCCCGGCTGATGCAACCGGTCGTGGCACGCCGGACCGGGTGAGCGGGGCTGCGGGGCGCGGGGGCTGCAGGGCTGGGGGGGCTGCAGGGCTGGGGGGCTGCAGGGCGCGGGAGCTGCAGGGCTGGGGGGCTGCAGGGGTGCGGGTGCTGCAGGGCTGGCTGGGGGGCTGCAGGGCTGGGGGGCTGCAGGGCTGGGGGGCTGCGGGTGCTGCAGGGCTGGCTGGGGGGCTGCAGGGCTGGGGGGCTGCGGGTGCTGCAGGGCTGGCTGCGGGGCTGCCCGCGCACTTGGGTCCTCCCGCAGCCGGGGGTGCTCCGGGAGGTCCGGGTTTCTGCTAAGGAGCCACAGCGGGGTTCGGGGCTCGGTCGGGGCTGGCACGCTTGCACACAGGCCGCCGGCCGCTCTCACTCGCGTGGACGCGTGTGCACGGCTGCCGCTCCGCTCCGGTGTGCCGCACCACGCGTGTGCGAGGTCCCGCAGGTCACGGGGTACGCGTGTGCCTGGCGCCAGCGTGACCGCGACGTGTGTGTGCGCTGCAGCCTCCTGCCATGCAGAAGGACCAGCCGGTGCTGGGGGGGGACACCGGGACCCTCCAGGAGGAGCCGCCCCCTCGCCCCGCCTGGACCAGTAAAGCCCAGTACATACTGGCCCAGCTGGGCTTCTCCGTGGGGCTGGGCAACGTCTGGCGCTTCCCCTACCTCTGCCACCAGAACGGGGGCGGTGAGTGCTGGGGGGTGCTGGGAGGTCCTGGGGGTCCCGTCTGCCCCCTTACCCTCCCGTCCCCCCCCAGGCGCCTTCCTCCTGCTCTACCTGCTGCTCCTCTTCCTCCTGGGCATCCCCCTGCTCTTCCTGGAGCTGGCGGCCGGGCAGTGCCTGCGCCAGGGCAGCGTTGGTGTCTGGAGGACCATCAGTCCCCGCCTGGCCGGCATCGGGCTGGCCAGCTGCCTGGTATGGGGCTGGGGTGTCTCTGGGGGCTGAGGGGGGGGTCTCTGGGGGCCGGGGGGTCCGGGCACCACGGGGGGCTCAGGGCACCCTTGGTGGGTGCGCCATGGGGGGGGACTCATGGTGCTGCTGGGGGGTCCCAGAGTACCGTGGCAGGGGAGGCAGCAGCAGGGGACACTTGCGGGGGGTGGGGGGGGTCCCTGGGTACCACTGAGACTCCCCCACAGCAGGGTCCCGGCTGACGTGCCCCCCGCAGGTGTGCGTGTTTGTGGCGCTGTACTACAACGTGATCATTGCCTGGAGCCTCCTCTACCTCGCCCGCTCTTTCCAGCACCCCCTGCCCTGGCAGAGTTGCCCCAGCGCCGGCCCCAACCACACAGGTGGGGGTCCCCAGGGAGCCCGGAGCGGGGTGGGGGGGGGTGGTGTGTCTTGGCGTGCCCTGGCCCTGCCATGACCTGCTGTGCCCCCCTGCCCCAGAGCCCGAGTGCGCCCTGAGCTCGCCCACCACCTACTTCTGGTACCGGCAGACACTGGACGTCACCCCCGAGATGGGGGTTGGAGGCGGGCTGCAGCCAGCCCTGGTGGGGGGGCTCCTGGGGGCCTGGGTCCTGGTGGGGGCCTCCCTGCTCAAGGGCATCAAGTCCTCGGGAAAGGTGGGTGATGCAGCCCCACGTTGCTGGGGGGCTGCTGGAGCCAGGGGGGGCTACAGAGCCGGGGGACGGCAGGGGGCTGTGTGGTGCCGGGGGGGTGCTGGGGACTGGTGGCACTGGGGGGCTGCCTGGCTCCAGCGGGCTGGGGGGGGCTCTGGGGTGTATGGTGTGGGGGGGCAGGCAGTGCTGGGGGGTGCATGGCACCGGAGCGGTGCAGGATTTGGGGGTGCTGGTGGCCCCGTGGGTCAGGCAGAGCCAGGGGTGCTGGTGGCCCCAGCGGCTCAGGGGTCCTGGTGGGTCGGGCAGAGCCGGGGGTCCTGGTGGCCCCAGCAGCTTGGGGGTCCCGGTGGCCCTGTGGGTCATGGGGATCCCCGCAGGTGCTGTATGTCAGCACTCTCTTCCCCTACCTCGTCCTCTTCTGCCTCCTGGTCCGGGGGCTGCTGCTTGAGGGCGCCATGGAGGGCGTCCGCATCATGTTCACCCCCAAGGTAAGGCCCTGCCCCGGGGACCCCCAGCCCCTTCCAGATCGACCCCGCTCGCCCCGAGCCCACCCTAACCCTGTCTGTCCCCTCAGGTGTCGGCGTGGGGCACGGGCCAGGCCTGGCGGCAGGCGGCCACTCAGGTCTTCTTCGCGCTGGGGCTGGGTTTCGGCAGCGTCATTGCCTACGCCAGCTACGGCACGCGCCGCAGCAACTGCCACCGTGATGCTGTGCTGGTGGCCAGCCTCAACGCCCTTACCTCCCTCCTGGCCACCCTCGTCGTCTTCGCTGTCCTGGGTGCCCGCGCCACCCGCCGCACGCGGCACTGCCTCCACAGGTGGGGGATGCCCCGCGGTTGGGGTCCCTGCAGGGAGGCGGGGTCCCACGCTCGGGTGTTGCACCCGGCACAGGACCCTCCACGTCCCTGCGGCAATGCCAGCATCCCCCTCGTCTTGTCGCCCCCCGCAGGAATGCAGAGCTGCTGTCGCAGGCGCTGGCGGTGGGGGGGCTGCCCGAGACCGCCCGGCCCCCCGGGAACCTCACGGCCCTGCCAGCCCCCCAGTACAGTGCCTGGCTGCGGGGGCTGCCCCCGGCCCTGCGGGATGCCCTGGGCATCACCGACTGCCGCCTGGAGGAGGAGATGAACAAGGTGATGCCGGTGACAAGCCTGACACCGCTGGGGGTCAGGGTCCCCCAAACTGTCCCCCCTCCCCAAACCTGTCCCACATCTGCCCCCCAGCTGGTGGCACAGCTGAGATCAGGGGGGCCCCTCTGGGCAGGGTGAGGGGTCCCCCGAGTCCATCCCACCCCACACCCTGGGCGATGCCCCCCCAGACCTGTCAAGGGGCCTCCCCACACCACCCCCTATCCCAAAACCAGGGTGAGGGTCCTTACCCCTGCCCCCCTCACCTCAGGGGGTGGAGGGCCCGGGCCTGGCCTTCATCGTCTTCACAGAGACGCTGACGCTGCTGCCGGTGGCGCCGCTCTGGTCGTCCCTCTTCTTCCTCACGCTGCTGGGACTGGGGCTGGGCACCATGTTGGGCATCGTCCAGGCTGTCCTCACGCCTCTGCTCGACACCTTCCCCGTCCTGCGCCGCCACCGTGCTCTGCTCACCGGTATGGCTGGGAAGGGACAACAGATGGGACAGGGGGCAGGGATGGGGGGGAGCCCCCCCAAACTGCTGCTCTGCCCCTCCAGTACTGTGCTGCACCGGGGGCTTCGTGCTGGGGCTGCCCTTCACCCAGCGCTCTGGCAGCTACTTGGTGGCCGCCTTCGATGACTACGTGGCCACGCTGCCGCTGCTGTCTGTGGCTGCCTGCGAGGCCGTGGCCGTGGCCTGGGTCTACGGGGCCGAGAGGTGAGGGCGGGGGATTCCCCCATGCACCCCCCAAAAGTCCTCCATGGCCCCCCTGACCTGCTCGCCCCATCCCTCAGGTTCCTGGCTGCTGTGTGGGAGGTGACAGGCCACCGGCCGTGGCGGCTCTACGGGCTCCTGTGGCGCTTTGGCAGCCCTGGGGCCATGGTGGCCCTGCTGGGGGCCAGCCTGGGCCAGCTGGCCCTGCGCCCCCCCACCTACCAGGCCTGGGACCGTGCCACGGTGAGACCCCAAGCTGTGACCCCCCCACCTGCCAGCAACCCGACCCGTGGCCGGGACCCCTGTCCCCCAAGACCTCCCCTGCCTCTTTGTGGCCCCATGGCCCCCCCCACCCCGAGACCTCCCCTGCCCCTTCATGGTCCCACAGCCACCCCTCCCCCAAGACCTCCCCTGTGCCTTTGTGGTCCCCCCAAGGGAGCCCCCGGCCCCCCTGACCGTCCTCTCCACAGGCAATGTTGTGGCGGCGGCCGTACCCACCCTGGGCCCTGGCCCTCACCCTGGGGCTGATGGTGGTGGCCGTGCTGCCCATCCCCCTCGTCGCCCTGCGCTGGGCGCTGCAGCCACCCCGGGACCCCCTGGGGCCGCGGGACCAGGGGGGGGAGGAGGAGGAGGAAGAGGAAGAGGAGGAGGAGGAGGAGGAGGGGGAGAGTGCGGCCGACCCGCCCCCCCCCGCCGCCCCTCCGCCGCCCCACGGGTCCCCTCGCACCCCGCTTTGCTGCCCGGACGAGCGGGAAGGCACCCCATTGGAGGACGGCGAGGAGCTCTGCTTCCGGATTGGCCACGCTGCCTGAGGCGGGAGAGGCGCCCATTGGCGGCGTGAGGCGGGAAGGGCGAGGGGGGGCGCTTCCCCGCCCCGCGTTGCCATGGGGACACTCGGCGGCCATGTTGAAGCGGGGCAATAAAGGGCCTGGAGGAGGCGGAGCGGAGCCGAGTTCTGAGGGGCGGGGCGAGGGGCGGGGCGAGGGGCGGAGCCGGGCCCCAGCCGGGCCCCAGCCACACTGCTGCCCGTTTAAGAACAGCGGTGGCGGGGAGTGCGTTACGTCACGCTCATGCCTGTCACGTGGTGCCGCCCGGCAGGCGTTGTCGCGTGACTTTTCCCCGCCCCTCCACGGGACCGGGGCGCGGTCAGCAGCCGCTCATTCCTCCCGCTCCCCCTCCCTCGCGGCTGGTGTCACGTGACGCCGGTGTCCCGGACCACGTGGTGCGGGCGGCGATGGCGGCGGCGGCTCAGCGGGGCGGCGGAGGTGGTGGTGGCGGCGGCGGCGGCGGCAGCAGCAGCAGCAGCGGCAGCAGCGGCGGCGGCGGCGAGGCTGGGGGCGGCTCCGGCGGCCGCGAGCCCGACCCGCCCCCGGGGGGCGGCGGTGAGTGGGGGGCCTCCGTGGGGCTGGGGCCGCGGCCGGGCCTGGCCCGGCGGCGGGGGGGGCGCGGCCTGTGCGTGCGGGGGGTGCCCGGGGCCGGTCCCTGCTTCCTTCGGGTCAGCGCCCCCCTCTCCGCAGGGGCCTCGTCGGACCAGCTCATGCAGACGGGGGAGATCCTCCTGCGGGGGTGAGTGGTGGGCCGGGCGGGGGGTCGGCGGCCTGGGGTGCCCCGCCGGGAGAACGGGCGTGGGGGGCCTTGGGGAGCCCCCCGGCTGGCAGGGGGTCTGGGGGAGGCCCTCAGGCGGCCACCCAGAGCTCCGGGGGTCCCTCCTGCCCCCGCCGCAGGTTCATCCGGGACCGCGTGGAGAGCTGCGGCGACAAGCAGGTGGTGGCCCTGAGCCAGGCGGAGCTGGGGGAGCCGCAGCCCAGCAGCCCTGACACCAAGCGCCTGAGCGAGTGCCTGCGCCGCATCGGGGACGAGCTCGACAGCAACGTGGAGCTGCAGAGGTGGGTGGGGCGCCGTGAGGGCACGGGGGTCCCCCGTGTCCCCCTCTGCGCTAACCGGCCCTGCCAACGCCCCCCAGGATGATCGAGCAGGTGGGGTGCCATGCCCCCAAGGAGCTCTTCTTCCGTGTGGCTGCAGAGATGTTTGCCGATGGCACCTTCAACTGGGGCCGTGTTGTTGCCCTCTTCTACTTCGCCTGCAAACTGGTGCTGGAGGTGGGCCCCGTGCCCCTCCCCTGTGTCATCGTGTGTCCCGCCCCCCCGGCCCCCTCTGACCCCCTGTCTCTGCAGGCACTCTGCACCAAGGTCCCTGAGGTGGTCCGGACCATCCTGGGCTGGACCATGGAGTACATGCGGGAGCACGTCCTGGCCTGGATCCAGGCCCAGGGAGGATGGGTGAGTCCTTGAACCCCCCGAGTCCTGGGGGGTGGGCTGAGCCCCATTTCGGACCCCTCCACGCACAGCATGGGAGGGCTGTGCTGCTTTTCTCTCCCAAATGCGCTTTTGACCCTGGAGGTTTTAACTGTGTTATTCTGCAAGTCCTGCTCAACTGGGTGGAAGGAAGGGCCCCCCCCCCGTGACACCCCCTTTGCCTCTCACCCCACCTCCTGGCTGCCGCCCCCGCCATAGCCCCTGTTCTGCTTTGCACCAATGCATTTTCCACCACGGGGTGGGGACCCAGGTGTCTGATTCTGCCTGGGGGGGTGGAGGACCCTGACACGTGACTGATGCCCCTCCTTTCCCCCAGGAAGGGCTCCTCTCCTACTTCGGCACCCCGACCTGGCAGACCATCACCATCTTCACTGCCGGCGTCCTCACGGCCTTGCTCACCGTCTGGAAGATGTCGTAGACTTGGGGGGGGCCTGCAGCCTACCCCCCAGGACTGGCCCCTGCCGGCAGGGATGGTGCTGATCCCCCCCTCCAGCCCCTCGGGCGCTGTGCCTTCCAGGAGGGGGGGGGGGCTTTTTAACAAACAAGACTTTGTTAGGAGTCACCCTGGACTTTAGGGGGGGCTGAGCTGGGGGGACCCTCCCTCCCTCAGGGCAGCTGTGGCCCCCCCAGATGTCCCCCTGACAGTGTGTGAATGCGCCCAGGGGCCACGGCTGGGACCCTGCTGGATTTGGGGAGAGGGGCGCACACAGCTTCACCCCCCTGCCCCCCAGTCCCCATGCTGAGGTCCCCCCTGATGCCCAGGGACGGTGGCAGCGGCCCCCAGCACAGCCCCGGCCTCGCAGCGGTTTGGCTCCAGGACTTGTGGTGCTTTGGGTGGGGTCCTGTGATTCCAGCCCCGCCCCCAATATAGGGGATGGGGGGTCTCTGTGATCTCCAAAAATGGGGCTGTTGGGCATGGGGCGGGGGGGAGGGTTGCAGCCATGGCTGCAGGTCGGGTATTTATTGGGGGCTCCCTGCCCTGCAAAAGCCCCCCCCCCCCCCCCCCCCCATGTGCAATACCCCCCTCCCTGGGGTGGAGGCCCACTCCCTGGTGGTGGCTCTCAGGGTGGGGGGGCTGTACCCCCCGTTTACACCCCCCCAGTTTTGGAGGTCCCCACTTCACAATTAGTGTCCCCAGGGAGCTGGCCGGAGGTGGGGGCAGACTGACCTCCCCCACCTCCACTTGGTGCTCTTTGGGGTGATGTCATGAAATGATGATGTCATGGGGGGAGCCCTCCCTCTGGCTGGGGGAGGCCTGCCTTCCCCCCCTGGTTTTCTTTTCTTTTGACACCCCCCCCCCCCCCTTTTTGTACCTTGTTTTGTATCTCGCGTATTTTGATGTCTGGAAATAAAGGGGAAATGGAGCCATGTGGTGCTTCGTGTCGGGGTGAGGCTGTCGGCGTCCCCCTGCCGTACTCTGCCTGTTGTGACGCCCTCCACCCCGCTCCCCCTGAACCCCCTTGGGGAGCCCCAAAGGAGTGTCACTGCACCACCCTGCCTTGCCCCACCCATGACAGGAGGGGACCCAGGTCTCTGGGAGCCCTGTGGGTCTCAGGCTGTGGGATGGAGGGGCAGGAGGGTGGGGGGCTCCTGGAGACCCCATGGGGGGCAGGTACGGGGGGGGGAGGGTGTTGGTCTGGGCATGGACACTTTCACTTTCATTTCACTTTAGCCATGTGGCTGGGGGGGGAGGGGGAGGCTGGATGCCTGGGTCCCTTCTGGGGGTCTGGGAGGGATTGGGGGCATCTGTGGGGCTGGGCGGGGGTGGTGGCCGCTCCCCGTTCTCTCGTCTGTGTCCCCCCCCAGGCACTGAGAGCATCTCCTGCATCGTGCGGATCGGGGGTGCCCTCCTCCGGGGGTGAGTCAAGGGGTTTCCCTGCCCAGGGACTGCAGGGGCTCCCCCTCACCCCTCGTTAACCCTGCTCCCTCCCCAGGTTTGTCCTCTGCCTGCTGGAGCAGGACGGGGGGCTTCCCCGGCGGGTCCCCCCTGAGGAGCTGGGGGGCGAGGTGGGGGAAGGGACTGCTGTTGCCTCGCTGCAGGCGGCTACCCTCCGTGTCTGGGGCCACCTGAGCCGGGACCCCGAGATGGACAGGTGAGACCCCTGGGTGCCCCACAGCTGCCCCCCAACCACCTCCACCCTCAGTCTCACCGCTGTCCCCATGCCCCCAGCCTGGTGGGGGCCCTGGCCGGCTGGCCCCCCCTGCCCGCACTGGCTGAGGTCTCTGAGCAGCTCTTCCAGGATGGCGTCAACTGGGGCCGGGTCGTTGTCTTCTTCTACTTTACCTACCGGGTGGTCCGGCAGGTGGGCCTGGATACCTGGGTCCCCTGGGAGGGGCACCCAGACACCGGGGTCTCTGGGTAGAGTAGGGTGGAGGGGGTGCCCCCAGGGGCAGTGGGGTGTTTGGGGACAGGGGGGCTTGGAAACATGGGCCTGGGGGGGATGACACCCAGCCTCCCTGGGTGGGGGTCCCCGGATGCCTGGGTTCTCTGGGCAGCGATGGGTGGTGGAGGGGGAGTCCGACGCCTGGATGACTGGGTCCCCACAGGCGCTGTGGGGCGACCACCCCCTTCGGACCATCCTCGACTGGGCCGTATCCTTCCTGCAGCAGCGCCTCTCCGCCTGGATCCAGCACCAGGGGGGCTGGGTGAGCGCAGGGGTTAGCCCCATGGAGTAGTGGGTGGGTGGGTGTGCGTGTCTGGGGCTGCCCCCCCACTGACCCCCTCTCTCCTTGCAGGGCTCCATCCTCAGCTACAGCCCCCGGCAGCTGAGCCAGGACCCCCATGCCATGGGGAGCCCTGAGAAGTAAAGGCTGAAGGGAGCTTCCCCCCTGTTTCTGGAACAGCGGAAACCCCGAGTCAGCACCTCTGTGGGGCCAAGTTCCTCTTTTATGGCCCCTGGGGCTGAATCAGCTTCTTTCCTCCCCCCCCCCCCCCCCCCCCCCTTCATTAAACTCCAATTAACGAGCAATTGCAAGCCTCATCAACCAGCTCAGGACCAGGACTGATTCCCCCGCCCCAAGCCCCCCCCCAGGTCTGCTCCCCCTGTCCAGCCCCCCCCCCCCAGCCAGGCCAGGCTCCTTGTGCCCCTCAGCGTGGGAGGGAGCTGGGGGTACCCTTGAGCCGCCCCCCCCGCCCCCGGGGGCAGCCCTCACCTCACACGGGATCGGGCCCCCCTCCTGCCCAGTCATGCTGACTCGGACCGTGTGACAAACAGGGACAAGGGCCAAGGCCACCCCGCCCTGCCCGGGCGCCTGGGTCCTTCCGGCGGGGGGGCGGGGATGAGGTCCCTTCCCCGGCCGGGGGCGGGGCGGGCGGGGGGCCCCCATGCCTGAGTCCCCAGCGTGGGGCGGGCGCAGCCCGGGTGGCCGGGTCCCCTCTCCCCGCCCACCGGCGGCGGGATATAAACCTCCCGCGGGGCTTTGTGCGGGCAGAGCCGCGTTCTCGCTTCAACAGTGCTTGAACGGAACCGGCCCGCTCCCACCCCGCCGTCCGTCCGTCCGTCCATCCATCCATCCATCCATCCATCCATCCATCCATCCATCCATCCATCCTTCCCGCCGCTGCATCCATCTGTCTGTCCGTCTGCCGCTTTGTCTGCCCGCCATGGACTCCCAGATCCGCCAGAACTACCACCGCGACTGCGAGGCTGCCGTCAACCGCATGGCCAACATGGAGCTCCACGCCTCCTATGTCTACCTCTCCATGGTAGGGTCCCGGGGGCCGAGGCCCCCCCCCCCCCCCAGGGCCGTGGGACCCCCCCCGACCCCCCTAGCACCCCGGGGCCATCCTGTCCTGAGCTGGTCGGCACCGGTTTTGGTGGAGGCGGAGCCGGTTTTGGTGGAGGCGGTGCTGCCTGTGAGGGCAAGATAAGGGGAGGATGGCAGGGAGGGGTCAGGGGGGAGTTTGGGGGGGATGTCTCTTGGGGCTGGGGGCGTCCCTGCGGGAGTTGGGGAGCCGGGAAGGCGTGTCGGGGGGCTCCCCGGGGTGCCTGCCCTGAGCTCCCCTGTCCTGCAGGCATTCTACTTCGAGCGAGACGACGTGGCGCTGCCTCGCCTGGGACGCTTCTTCCTGCAGCAGTCGCACGAGGAGCGGGAACATGCTGAGGGGCTGCTGCGCTTCCAGACACGCCGCGGTGGCCGTGTGCTGCTGCAGGACATCAAGGTGGGGTGCCTGGGCTGGACAAGGGGGGCACACCTGCCTGGGGGTGCCCGGGCTGAATGGGGGACATGGCTGCCTTGGCATGCCTGGGCTGCACAGGGCCTGTGACCGTCCACGGGGTGACTGGCCCTGCCCCCTTCCCCAGAAGCCAGAGCGTGACGCCTGGGGCTCGGCGCTGGAGGCGGTGGAGGCGGCACTGCAGCTGGAGAAGTCGGTGAACCAGGCGCTGCTGGACCTGCACCGCCTGGCTGCCGAGAAGGGGGACCCCCACGTGAGTTGCCCTCCGCCCCCCTGCAGGGTCTGGCCTCTTGAGACACTGCTGGGAGGTCCCCGTTCCTTTTCCCGCACCCATCCCTGGGAGTCTGTGCCTGTGCTTGAGGGTCCTTGTCCCCGTCCCCTGCACCTCTGGGGTCTCTGCCTGGACTCGCTGGGACTTGCTTTCTTACCCCTGTACTACCTTGGGATCTCCAACTGTCCCGGAGGTCTCCCTCAGACCTCTGTCCCCTCCCTGTGGAGCTCCCCCCGCCCTGGCTGATGCCCCTCTCCCCGCAGCTCTGTGACTTCCTCGAGTCCCACTACCTGGACGAGCAGGTGAAGGCCATCAAGGCACTGGGGGACCACATCACCAACCTGCGGCGCCTGACCACGGGTGCTGGGGGGCCAGGGGGAGCCCCGAGTGGCCTCGGCGAGTACCTCTTCGACCGCCTCAGCCTGGAGGAGCGCAGCTGAACCCCCGCACGGGCGGCCCCCTGGGACCCCCCCTCCCAGGACCCCCCCCCCCCGCCCCCAGACCCTGTAACCCCCCTGCCCCATCCAAGGGGGCTCACCTGCTGGGGGTGTCCCCCCCAGCATGACTCCCAATAAAGGGTCTGCCCTTGCTCCCCGTCTGTCTCCTTTGAATGTCCTCCCTCGGGGGTCCCGCTTCCCCCCACCCAGTGCTCTTGAGAGCTCGCTTGGGGGTCATGCTCGTCTTGGGGGGATGGGGTGCCTGCTGCCCCCCGGCTGCGGGGGCGACGCCAGGGTGACATAGGGGGGCCGGGGGGAGGGGGAGCGGGGCGAGCGGCTGGACGGACAGACGTGACTCAGCACCGGCGGGGGGGGGGGATACCCCCCTGCAAGCGGCACCCCTGGGAAAACACCCGGGGGGGGGAGGCAGGCCCCGAAGGCCTCTCGTCCCGGGAAGCGGGGCCGGGCGGGGACACACGACTCGAGGTGCCGGGGATGACCGCGCGGAGGCCGGCGGGGGCTCGGAGCCCTGCCGGGGAGCGCGGGGGGCGCTCGGGGCTTCCGGGAGAAGCGACGGTGTCCCCGCAGGGTCAGAGCCGGCAGGGCTGCGTCCCGCGGCATGCCGGGAGCTGTAGTCTCCGGGCTGCCGGTCCACGACGCTGGCCGGCGTGCATGCCGGGAGGTGTAGTTCTCTGCCAGGGCCTCAGGGCAGACATGTTGATTTGCGGTGCATGCTGGGAGCTGTGGTTCTAGGCCAGGCGTTCCAGTCAGCCATGCCGTGCTCCGTGCGTGCCTCGGTTCGTCCCTTCCTCAGTCTCCAGGGACAGTGGGGGTGCCTCCAGTTTGTCTCTTCAGGACCCCTCCTACATCTCTGATTACATCCCAGAACTTTCTCTTCCCCTTTTGGATCCCACTAGTTCCTTCAACACCACTCTTGAGGCCTCCCTCGTGTCCCACAGGCTTCTCCTAACTCCGTAGCCCCCTCTGGACCTCTCTTGTTCCCTTGGAACCCCTTCTGAGGCCACCTTCATGCCCCAGAGGACTCCTCTAGACCATCCAGGTGCCTCTATTCAGCCTCTTGCCCCCTGAGAATGTGCGTAGTCTGCTCAGATCCCCCTGGACATGACATTGGGCAGCTCTGGAGGACAGCAGAGCCCCTTGCGAGTCTCAGTGTTATCCCACGAGTGTGAGGTCATTTACCTGGTGTGCGAGACGCCGATATACAGGGCAGAGGTATTTTATATCACGTCTGCACAGAGATGGGTGCTAGGTGGTGGTAGCTCCACAAAGCTAGCGCAAAGTTCGGTCATACAGTATTTATAAAGTCTAGTTATGCATAGGCATAAGTAATTACACAAAGCAGTTTTCTATTGGTCTAGATTTCTCTTATTTCAACTTAAAGCAACAGTGCTACTTTCATATTCTGCGCACGCTCAGAGGTGAGGGGTCTCTGCTTGGGCCGGGGTCTCCAGCTCGAGGGGTGTGACTTTTAGTAGTATAATGAGGATAGTTTGCGTGAGGGTGCTTCTTATCACACTTCTACTAGTAGTTTCAGATGATTCCCAAAACATCTTAATTAGCTTACATATTTCTCCAGGATGTGCTTTACTCCCAAGGACAGTAATGCTTGTTCAGACGTTCCCCTTTCCAGCCTGAATCCCCCTTATCGGCTTTACATAAGCCCTGGCCTTCCACCAGCTCCTGTTAGACTACACCTGGGCTGGCAGATGGCCAGGGCATCGCTGTTGTTTCTGTGCTGCTGTACTGGACAGGCTGGAACTCCAGGATGAACTCGAGTCAAAGGGGCTGTAACCTGTGGATGAGTCCACGTGGGAGCAGGACACCCTGAAGCGTCTGTGGCCGTGGATAAGCCGATGCCAGAGCAGGTACCTCTTGACACATCTGTGGCCGTGGTCATGTCTGTGCTGCAGCAGGTATACCTCTGAAGGGATTGTGGCTCAAGCATAAGTGCACACCTCAAGGCATCTATGGCTGTAGATAAGTCCATGCTGCAGCAGGTACACCTTGAAGCATCAGTGGCTGTGCATGAGGTCATGCTGGAGCACCTGAAAGCGTGTGGCCATGGATAGACCCATGACAGAGCAGGTACGCCCCTGGAGGGATTGCAGCTGTGGGTAAGGGCATGCTGGAACAGGTTTACTTCTGAAGGGACTGTGGCTGTGGGCGAGGCCATGCTGGAGGACGTCTATATCTGAAGGCATGGTGGTCCATGGAGAAGGCCACGCTGGAACAGGGGCACCTCAAAGCGACTGTGGCTGTGCATAAGCCTGTGCTGCAGCAGGTAGAGCCCTGGAGAGACTGGCTCATAGACGAGGCTCCACTTGGAGCAGGTACGCCCCTAAGGGACCGCAGTCTGGGGATAAGTCCAAGCCGGAGCAGGGGTGAGGGGGAGGAGTTCATTGCAATGTTAAACCCAATGGCCTGGTCGAAAGGGACCAGGGGTGGAGAATGTAATGGAAATACCTTTAAATTGTTGTAACCCAGGATTTGAGTTGCATGCTGTGAGAATGACTACAGCAGGCACGACCTGAACCAATGGAGGACAAGCCTTACAAGCAGCAGTGCAAGTGCAGCAGTGACCCAGCCTGAGCTGTCTTATGATGTATATGAGCTTGGAACACTGATCATGCAATTGACACACAAATACCAGATGACTTTTCCAAGAGTCATCTAGCAAGGAACAAAGCAAGCTGTGGGTACAAGGAGCCTCACGCATAGCTTTCCTCTCGCATGTAATTTGACTACGAGCCAGCTGCTTTATCTATAAAAATGACAGCCTAAGGGAGCCTTCTATGAGCTCTCCCTGCTAGGCAGCGTGGCTGCGTAGCAGTGATCTCCCCTTGAGCTGGGACACCTCTCAAGATTGCTCCTTGAGGCAGAGAGACCTTTTACCAACAGCAGATCTTTGGTAAGCGACCTGTATCACGCATAACCTTGTAGTATGGTAACTTTGACAAAGTTTGCATATGTAATCCCTTAGACATAAACCACTGTCCAAGTCTGAGACTAAGATTGGACCTAGCCGCACCTAAGCTCCATCAGGAGTTTAGAAAGCAAGGGGTCTACTCTGAACCTGGTGACTCAACCGGAGGGTCCTCCGTACCCTTTTGTATCCCCAGTCTCTCTACAAATCATTCCAACTGGAGTGTAACCCCATTTTCCTTTGTATGTTTCTTCCATGCAGTAGAGTGAACCTTGCCATAGAACTTTAAGTTGCACTTCTACAACATCATATTAAAACCACTTTTTCCAATACTTTTGACAGCAATTTTTAAGCAATCTAAAGCGCTCTTTTGTGACAAACCGGTGTTGTTGGCAGGATGGCAAGTAGTATTGCCGATTACTTACGGAAGCATGGAATAAGTCCGAGTCCCAAATTCTCAGAAGAATGGGCTCGTGATAAGTGGCATGACTGGGAAGCCATGAAAGAACAGCTAAAAGTGGCCGGGGGACGTATAAAGGATAGAAAAGGGAAAGGAATTATTGGCAAAATGCTAGGTACCTGTTTAGAAGCTGCTTATCACGATAGGAAGAAGAACAATAGAAAGGAGCAGGACCTAAAAGAAGAAATAGAAGGCAGAAAGGCAGCTGAATCAATACTTTGAAAACTGAGCAGCTGCAGAAACCATTACAGAAAGAAGAGGAGAAAACACAAAAGTTGGAAGAAAAGATTGAGATGATGCTCATGCAGCCCTGCATCCCCCTAATGCCGTGCCAATTAGGAAACTCATAGAGTCCCCAGAGAATTGGGATGGTGATACTGGGGTGATCCAGATGATCATGAAAAAGAACATGCTAACCCACTACCCCTTCCGGACTCCTCTGAATATAAGACTAGGCCCATTATTAAAGCAGAATACTCTGAAGGACCTCAAGGAGGCGGTCAGTGATATAGTATGCCAAGCACTCCATGGGATGCATTACGACTGGCAAAATTACAAGAGAAATGCAGCAGAAAGCCACATGAAACTGAGTATTTGCGGTGTGTCTGCCTCAGCGGTCGTGACCGAATAATGTTGAGTGGAGACGAAGCAAACTGTTATTGGGGTCCAGGAATTTTCTTAAACCTAGGACCCAACCCGACAGATGAAGCCCATTCTATCACCAGTAGGGTAGCCTCTATCACCAGTGGGCTGGGGGAATGGATGCCTTGGATTGAGGTGAACCTTCTGTACGTCCCATCCATTCCCTAAGTGAACTCTCCACTGCCATCACCAAAGCCACCCGCATATGCATAAACGTGGAGAGTCTAGTGATACCCCGGTATCTGCTACTGTAGATTATAACAAGCTAAAGCCACTAATTAGCGGAGCCATGGCAATTCTTAAACCCTATTTAATTGCAAAACGGGATGAGGTTAGAAGAGACACAGGGCAAAATGAGGAATTTGACAGTGATGATCCCCATAGACAACTCCCTACAGGGGCAGAATTAATGCATGGTATTGTAAATCGTAGCCATGAAACGGGGTGGGATGATCTGTCGACCGAGAAATTGGACCCAAGATCCTGAACAGGAGACCATCGAGTGCGGCCAGTAAAACAAACGCCCCCACAGGGAACAGGAACTAAACCAAGGGAAACTAAAGACCCACGAGCAGAGTCTCGGGCGTAGAGAAATGAACTGTGAAGGAGCTGCAGGGCTGAGGCCGAGCCGATCGGCCAATCAGCCTCGGCCCTGCAGCTCGGCCGCTTGGCCCCGCAGCTCGGCCACTCGGCCCCACAGCTCGGCCACTCCCTTTCAGCCCTGCAGCTCGGCCGCTTGGCTGCTTGGCCCCGCAGCTCGGCCGCTCGGTTTCGGCCCTGCAGCTCAGCCGCTCGGCAGCTCAGCCTCAGCTCTGCAGCCCGGCCGCTCGGCCTCGGCCCTGCAGCTCGGCTGCTCGGCCTCAGCCCCGCAGCTTGGCTGCTCGCCCTTGGCCCTGCAGCTCTGCCACTCAGCTGCTTGCCCGCTCGGCCTCGGCCCTGCAGCTCGGCCGCTCGGCCTCGGCCCTACATCTTGGCTGCTCGGCCTCGGCCCTGCAGCTTGGCCGTTTGGCCTCGGCCCTGCAGGTCGGCCACTCGGCCGCTTGGCTTCGGCCCTGCAGCTTGGCTGCATGGCCGCTCGGCCGCTTGGTCTTGTCCCTGCAGCTCGGCTGCTCGGCCACTCGGCCTTGGCCCTGCATTTTGGCCACTTGGCTGCTTGGCCTCGGCCCTGCCGCTTGGTCGTTCGGCCTTGGCCCTGCAGCTCGGCCGTTTGTACTTGGCCCTAGAGCTCAGCCGCTCAGCCTCTCACTCGGCCCTGCAGTTCGGCTGCTTGGTCGTTTGGCCTCGGCCCTGCAGCTCGGCTGCTCGGCCACTCGGCCTCAGCCCTGCAGGTCGGCCGCTCAGCTGCTTGGCCTTGGCCCTGCAGCTCGGCCGAGCTTGTCTGCTTGTCCCTCCTCAGTGCTCAGCTGCATCTCTGCTCTGATGTGGGAGTTGAGGAAAGGCGCTGCCATCTACCCAGCCCAGGCACACTGCTCCTCAGCTCTGTCCTCTGTCAGGAAGCAGTGTCATCTCTCCTGCCTCCCAAGGCATGTTCTCTAGTGGCAGCAGTACAGGTTTTTCCCTACACACACACAGACACACACAGACACACAGACACAGACACACACACACAGACACACACACACAGACACACACACAGACACACACAGACACACACACACACACAGACACACAGACACACACAGACACAGACACACACACACAGACACACAGACACACACAGACACAGACACACACACACAGACACACACAGACACACACACAGACCCCCCCCCCCCCCCCAAGAACAAAGAACCACAGTCAGAGCTGCGTTTCTTAGAAAGCAATGGGGGTGGGGGGAAGTGCAGTTAGAACTGGGGTTCTCAGAGAGCTACAAAACAAAAGCCAAGCTGACATAACACAGAGGTAAGATGGTGCACAGGAATGCTGAGGAGAGAACTCAGCACACAAGGCATGAATGTCAGAATCTATTTTCTACTGACCTCAAAATTAAAAATAATAGCACCCTTTGCAACACTAAGCACAGTCTAGTCATCTTGACTTTTCTTTCCAATCTCCCACCACCTCCAGCACACTGTTCAGCCCCCTCAGCCTGTGTGCCTCATTTTCCTTCTTTTTTATGACAGTGAAACTTCTGGTTGTGAGGTGGTGTCCAAAGTACAGCTATCTATTCAAGACAGTTTAGTTTAGTTCAAAGAATGTTTAGGCTGGACCGAATCAGCTTCTGCTTCTGTTTCTGGAAACCATCAGTCTTGTGCATACAGCCTGGAAATAAAATGAACCAAAGTACGTGGGGCCTGCAGAAACAGGAAAATATTTGAGAAAAGGTTCAGTGGGAAAATCATTGTTTGTCTGTGGGGCATCCAGGCAAGTGACTCAGCTCCAAGAAAGTGGCCCTATCCCCAGGATGGCCTCTTCTGTCTCAGTCCCGTCGGAATCATGGGGGCAACAAGTAAAATGCAGGATGAAGAATCTGGACTGTCCCATGGAATGTGATTGTACAAAGCGCACGTGATGCACTGGAAGTTTATTTGTTTAAACTGTGAGTTAAAGAAGGTGTACAGTTGCCTGAATATGAGCTGCCACAGCCGCTTGGGCGTTCAGCCCTGCAGCTCGGCCGCTCGGCCCTGCAGCTCGGCCGTTCAGCCGCTGCAGCTCGGCCACTCGGCCCTGCAGCTTGGCCTCTTGGCTGCTTGGCTGCTCGGCCGTTTGGCCACTCGGCCACTAGGCCCTGCAGCTCTGCCCTGCAGCTCGGCCCTGCAGTTCGGCCCGGCAGCTTGGCTGCTCGGCCGCTCTGCCCTGTAGCTTGGCCCTGCAGCTCGGCCACTCGGCTGCTCGGCCGCTTGGCCCTGCAGCTCGGCCCTGCAGTTTGGCCGCTCGGCCGCTCCGCTGCTTGGCCGCTCGGCCCTGCAGTTTGGCTGCTTGGCCGCTCAGCCCTGCAGCTCGGTCGCTGGGCCGCTCGGCCCCGCAGCTCAGCCACTTGGCCACTTGGCCCTGTTGCTCGGCCCTGCAGCTCAGCCGCTTGGCCCTGCAGTTCGGCTGCTTGGCTGCTCATCCCTGCAGCTCGGCCGCTCGGCCACTCGGGCGCTTGGCCCTGCAGCCCGTCCGTTTGGCCACTCGGCTGCTGGGCCCTGCAGCTCGGCCGCTCGGCCATTCGGCCACTTGGCCGCTCGGTCCTGCAGTTCAGCTGTTTGGCCGCTTGAAGAACAAGAGGATGATGGAGGACGTTTACAAGAGCATAATAATTTTCTCTTCTTTTGGCAGTACAGGCACCCAAGGCCATCCCGCATTCAAGGAACAGCATGAGGATATCCGTGTCGACTGTCAGCAGAGGAAGGAAGCTTCTTTTGGAGGCTGAGGCGATGAAGCAGAGTCCTTAATTGTTCTGTTTGATTTTCAACATGGGTGCGGGGAGGGCCTGGGACATGCAAAACATGGTCCCGGACAGGGAAGCTGTCTATGACATGGGAGGCTGTGAGAGATATCATGGACACCACTGGACTGGCATCCTGTAAGGATGGTTTCACGTGTTTTCTTGTTTAGAGGCCAACCTCGGCTTTGGGCTGTAAAATAAAGTCTGCCAGGCCGGTGCCAGCTTGGCGGCAGCATCTGCCCAGGGCAGCGCCAGCTTGGTGGTGGTGTGTGCCCATGCCTGTGCCAGGTTGCTGGCTGTGTCTGGCTTGTGAGGCTTGGGGTAATTGGCCCCCTGTTCCCCATGGGCTCCAGCTGTGGCCCGGGGCAGCGCAGGTGGGACCCATGAGGTGAGGATGGGGCTGGGCCCAGGGTTTAAAAAGGGCTGAGGATGGGGCTGGCCCTGCTGTGCTGAGGGGCTCTATGTGGGGAGGGGGCTGCCTAGGCATGCCTGCTTGTGGGAGCTGGCTGAGGAGTGAAATGAAGGGGCTTCCCCAGGCAGCTGCCTCCAGCAAGGAACAGCCGGTCCCCACAGCTGGGACGGATCCCTCCCGGCTGTCCCCAACAGAGCGCACCACCGGCACGTGGTGCCGGGAGCTCGGTGCCCCCATTGGCCATACGCGTGAGCCACCGTGTCTCTGGGAAGCCTCTTGGGAGAGGAGCATCGAGGCACCCGGGCGGGCGAGGCAGCCGGCACTGTGGAGGAGGAAGGGGCAGAGGCCGAGAGAGAGAAGCCTCGGGGCGCCGAAGGTCTCCCGGCGGTGCCGGGAGCTGCGGTGAGTCACGCGTCCCTCGCGTGCGTCCAGGCCTCTCTCTGCCGTGCTTCTCCAAGACCTCTGCCTGCCTCCTTGCCTGTACCTGCCTCTGTCTCCCTTTCAGGCTGTTTGGCTCCCCAAAGCTTTTTGCCCTTCTGCTAGCACTGCCCTCCACACCATCACCTTCTACATTTCCTTTCTACGTCTCTCCCTTTCCAGCTCCCTACCTGCTGCTATTTCACTCTTCCCACACTGCCTTCTTCCGCATTGCTGGTGACAATGGCATTTCTAGGTCTCCCTCTACGCAGTGACCCGCCTCTCTCTTTTCAGTGACTCCCTCTGCTCTGCACCTGGTCTACTTTTTTTCTAGTTAACTGTCCCTATTTTTCAATTTTTTTACTCTCATAATTATTTTCTTTTTGAAATTTTGTTTCTAGGTGTACTCTTACCTTGTTTTCTGTCTCTCTTTTTGATTTTTTTCCTGTATCCTGTCAGTTTTAAAATTTTCATTCTATGTCTACTTTTGTCAAGATGTCTCTCCCTGTTTAATTGTTTCTTGTCTGTCCTGTACCCCGTTGCTTTTAAATTTTCTTTCCTTGTCTATCTTTATCCAGTTTGCTGTCCTCATTTTTTAATTTGTTCTAGTCTGTCCTGTACCCAGTTGCCTTTAAAATTTTCTTTCTATGTCTCCATCTATTTATTTTTTTGCTATTTTTGTAGTTTTTTCCTCTTTTAATGTCTTTTGAATTGAAAAAACTTTTGAATTTTTGTTTCTATGTTCACTTTTATGTATTTTTTCTGTCTCTATTATTTACTTTTTTCCTATCTGTACTGTATATTGTGTCTTTGAAAATTTTTTTCTGTCTACTTTTACCCACATGTCTAACCCTATTTTTTTATTATTTCCAGACTTTCCTGTGTCATGTTGCTTTTGAATTTTTTCTACATCTACTTTTATCCAGTTCACTGTCTTTATTTTTTATTTCATGCTAGTCTGTGCCATAGCCTGTTGCTTTTTCAAATTTGGTTTCTGTGTCTTTGTTTAGTTTGCTGTCCCTATATTTTTTTCCTCCTTTAATGCCTTTGGTTTCAATTTTTTCTATGTCTGCTTTTATCTAGGTTGCTATCCCTATTTTTACATTTTTTTCTCTTCTGCCTTGTACCCTTTCGCTTTTTAATTTTTCTATGTTGACTTTTATCGAGCCATCTATCCCTGTTTTTTAATTCTGTCTTTCTTGTCACATACTCTGTTGCTGCTTAAATTTTCTTTGCTCTTTTTTTTTCTCTTCTCTCCATTAATCCTGAGGCTTTAGAGGGTCTCCTCGGCATGCCGTTATTTCTGAAGTGTAATTTGTACCCCTCTCGCTTTGTAAGAACGTCTCCTCCCTCTTCCTCTGAGTAGTCTTTTTCTCCTCTCCTCCATCTCGCTCGCCTCCAGCGGGTCAGTGTCTCCCTCGTGACATCTGTACTCTGTTCAAATCCCCTCCCCAGTACCTTTGTGCCCTCAAGCCGCCTTCTGTCTCTCTGGCCATCTCGGCACCCCTCTGTTTCTGTCACGACGCTTCCTGCGAGCACCCTTGTGTTCCATGGCCATCCTTTAGTTCTGCAGCAGGCTTTGTATCCTTCTTATTCAGAGACAACTCTTCCTCAGGCTTTCATTTTCCCTCGGAGCGCTCTTACCTTCCCTCCGCCATGTCAGATGCCTCTGTTTGGTCCCCGGTTCCCTGAGGACATCTCTACTCTGTTCAGATCCCCTCCCGAGTACCTCATTGTGTCAGCAATCCTTTGTCTCTTTGTCCACGTTTCCCCCACCCCCCGGAACCCCCTCGTTCCTGTCATGACGCCTCCCGAGACTGTCCTCGTGCCCCACGGCACCCTTTGAGCTCTGCAGCCCTCTTTGTGTCTCTCTCTTATTTGGACAGAACCCCTCCTCAGGCTTTTGTTGTGCCCCACAGCTCTCTTACCTTATTCACTGCCATCTAGGATGTCTCCATTCAGTCGCTCATCCCCTGAGGACATCGCTGGGACACCCTCTTGAGTTTTGCGTTGCATGCCAGAGCCGCCTTCTGTCTGTCTCTCTCGCTCTCGGCACCCTTCCTCTGCCGTCACCGTGCCTCCTGAGGCCGTCCTCGTGCCCCACGGCCCTCTGTGGCTCTGTAGCGCAATTTGCACCCTTTTTGCTCCTGAGAACCATTCCCGATGTCATCTTTCATCTCCAGGACACTCGTGTTGTCCTCTGTGCTAGCTAGGACACCTCTGTTCAGTCCCTGGTCCCCTGAGGACATCTGTAGTCTGTTCAGATCCCCTCTGGACTTTTTCATCGTGTCCTCGAGCCTTCTTGTGCCTGTCCCTCTCAGAACCCCTCTGCTACTGTCATGATGCCTTCCGAGCAGCACGCTTTTAGCTCCGTGAGCCCCCTTTGGACTCGCTTTGTTGCAATCGCACCTCTCCTAAGATCTCTTAAGTTCCCAAAAAAGAGTGCTCTTGTTCTTTTCTGTGCCATCTAGGATGCCTCCGGAGACTTTCCTTGTGCTCCACAGCATTTTGTTTGCACTTTACCTCCCTTTTAGGGGTCTCTCTCATGACCCCTCTGGTGCCAGTCACCGTGCTTCCCGAGACCTTCTTTGTGTCTCGCAGTCCTGTTTTTGCTCCGTAGCGGACTTTGATCCTCTCTCGTTACCTCCGAACCCCGTCCTCCGGTTGGTTTGTGACTGGAGAGCTTTTATCATCCTGTCTGCCGTCTAGGGTGCCTCTATTTGGTCCCAGGCCTCCTGAGGCTGTATCTACTCTGTTCATATCCCCTCCAGACTTCTTCCTTGTGTCCCTGAGCTGCCTTTGGTCTCTCTGGCCCATTTGGGACCCCTCTGATGGTGTCATGACGCCTATCGATGCCTTCAAGGTTGCCCTTAGCACACTTTTAGCTTTGTAGTGGACCTTGAACCCTTCTTGTTCCCTCAGAAGGCTTCCTGAGTCTGTATCTGTGATGCAGCCCAGGCATTCTGTCCTCTTTTCCCTCTAGCTGTGCCTCTCTTTGTTCCCTGGCCCTCTGATGACACATTTACTTGATTCAGATCCCCTCTGGATTTAATCGTCATGTCCCCAGTCCTTTTTCTGTCTCTCTGGTTCCCTCAGGACATTTTTTTTTCTCCCAGTCACCATGCCTCCCAAGACCTTCCTTGTGCTCCACATCCATCTTGTAGCAATTTGAGCTGTAGAGCACTCATTTGTTCCTCTATGCTATCTAGGATCCCTGTGTTCAGTGCCTAGCCACCTGAGACCATCTGTACTCCGTTCAGATGATCACCCGAGTTCCTCCTTGTTGTCCCAAGCCGCCTTTTGTCCGTCAGCCCCCCTCAACATCCCTTTCCTCACGGTCACAATGCCTCCTGAGCCCTTCTTCGTTCTCCACAGCACCTTGTAGCATATTATCTTGCTTTCTATCTTTCTTGTTCCGTCAGAGCCTCCCATCTTTCTTTGCTACGCAGCGCTCCTTTATCTTTCTCTCTGCCATCGAGGGTGTCTGTTTGGTCCCTCTCTCGCTCAGTCATCTCTAGTTTGCCTAGATGCCCTCCTGAGACACCTCGCTGTGTCTCTAAGCCTTCTTTTCTTACCCCGCCCGCTGCAGGCCATCGCCTGTTTGGGGCGGGCGTCCGCCTGCCCGGAGCGTTGCCCATTTGCCCTATGTGGGTCCACAGTGTGAGCATCTATGATGTGCATGCGCTAATCCCTTTCAGAGTGTGTCAGAGGGTCAGGATTTTGTTCTGTTTGGTGTCATGTTGTTCTGTTTTGTGCATTTGTTGAAGATTTGAGTTTCGTGCGGGAGGAAGCCAGCTATCTTAGTGGTTTTGGGATGAGGTGGGGTACACGTGTTTTAAGGTCATACCTTCTTTGCCAGGTGTTTTGAACTAATTGTATCTGATTTTCCTAGTGACTCACAAAGGGGTTTGAGGCACACCGATGGCGGGTGCTGTCGCCAAAAGGCAAAGCAGGGTCATAGCAGTCTTCCGTTTCTGGAGGTCCGGCTCAGCCATCTCCTGCATAAATTTCTGTTATGTAGCAATGGGAATGGTAGCTTTCTTTTGATTTCCTGAAGAACAAGAGGCTGATGGAGCACGTTATAACGTGCATAGCACGTTAAATATAAGAGCATAATCATTTTCTCTTCCTTTGGCAGTACAGGCACCCAAGGCCAGCCTGCATTCAAGGAACAGCACGAGGATATCCGTGTCGACCATCAGCGGAGGAAGGAAGTTTCTTTTGGAGGCCGAGGCGATGAAGCAGAGTCCTTATGTGTTCTGTTTGATCTTCAGCGTGGGTGAGGGGAGGGCCTGGGACATGCAAAACATGGTCCCGGACAGGGGAGCTGTCTATTACATGGGAGGCTGCGAGAGATATCATGGACACCGCTGGGCTGGCATTAGAACCCGGTGCTTGGCTTGACTGACCTGGCAGAACCATCCTGCCATCTGAAGTAATGAATACTTCTGCACTGAGATTTTACTAGCTCGGTCTGCATCACCTTTGGCTTTTCCTCATTGAGCTCGTATTTTGGCAAGAAGCATCTCTCATCCAGCATTTGGGTCTGAGGGGTTTCCATTAGACTTTGGGCGCCTGTCCTGTCATGCTCGGTATCTGTTTGCACTCAGGTCTCCTGTAACTCCTACGCAGTTTTGTCTTAAGACTTTATAGTGCAGTGTTATCTAATAGTAGCGTTCTGCATGCAAGCAGCTACGGGCAGCCCGGTCTCCTGCGCCATATACGTCAGCACTCTCGTGCGAGCGTGCTGCCTCCCGAGGGGTTCTCCATGCTGCAGTTCGTGGAGTCATTTGGGAGTTATTTGTCCATAAAGGAAGAGTCTGTGATTACACCAGCCACGGTCATTCGCTACCCGTACCTCTTTTGGCCTACCAGTCTCTGCCTATATTTGAGTCATCTGGCAGTAACTGTAATTTTTGTGAGTCGGTGGGTGGTTTGATGACTTCTTGCAGTTTAAGTAATAGATCTAGGCTAAGCGGGACGGTTGAGCCTCGGGCCGTGGCCTGCTCGGTGTTGCCTCTGGATCGACAATTAAGTTGAGACAGGTGGGTGTTTGTGGGGAAGCAAGTAGTATATAAATCTTCAATGGCAGGAGGACGATGGATCGTATTTTAATCTTGGGGTTTTTCCCTTGGTTTTGTTCCTCTCTTGCTCTCTTGTTGTGTTCCTTCTCTTTACAATTTATTATTATTATTTTGTTCCAATTATTAAAGTGTTCTTATTTCAACTCACGAGTTTTCTTATTTTTGCTCTTCCGATTCTCTCCCCCATCCCACCGGGGCAGGAGGGCGAGCGAGCGGCCGTGTGGTACTTATCTGCCGACTGGGGCTAAACCACCACGGTCCTTTTTGGCGCCCAATGTGGGGGCATGAATGGTTTGAGATAATAACAGATTAACCAGACCGTATTAAGGAATTCAGATATGTTAATAGTTGCGGGTCACGGTATGGATTCATCTGTTCTCGATATTGGTTTATCCGATCCACACCATGCTCATTTTTTTGCTGTACATGTTAAAGATCGGTGTTGGTTTTTGCAGTTTCCTGTGCTCTGCAGTGATTAGCGATGTTTTGCCTGGGAGATTTGTTATTAAAACAGTGACCTTGAGTTTACTTTGGCATCTAATTTTCATACTGAAACCATTACCGTATGTTGAGTACCACCTCATGAAGACAATTAGCAATTATACTTCTTCCTTTGAGAGGTTTTTTCATGGAGGAAATACAAAACGACACCTTGACTACCTTCTACAATGTTTCCTCCTTTGTTACAATAACTTTTCAGTATCTTGAACATCCTTGGGTAGTTAAGATACGTCTATCGGTATCGCTCGGGAATATTGTTTTGGTTTTGTCTAAGGTTAGTAAGCAATTTAAGAATATCATCCAGAGATCTGCCCCAAGGCTGGTCTTTCTTTGCCACGCGGCACTCCTTTATCTTTCTCTCTGCCATCGAGGGTGTCTCTATTCGGTTCCTCTCTCGCTCAGTCATCTCTAGTTTGCCTAGATGCCCTCCTGAGACTCCAAGGCCCTCACTGGGTCTCCAAACCTTCTTTTTTTACTCTGCTGCCTCCTCATTCCTCTACTGTCTATAACAATGTCATCTGAGTCCTTTCTTGTACTCCACAACACTCTTGTAGTACTTTGGCTCCATTTTGATTTTTTGGTTTATTTGTTTTGTCCACTTCAGAGCGCACTTCAGAGCTTTGCCATCTAGGATGCCTTCATTCAGTGCTCAGCCTCCTGATGACATCTGTATTTGGTTGAAAACCCCTTCAGAGTTCCTCATTGTTATCTCTGAGTCTTCTTGGGTCTCTCGGGCCCCCTCGGGACTCCTCTGCTCCCTTTACCAAGGTCTCGTGAGACATCTCCTATGCCCCAGAGCCCTGTTTTAGATTGGCAGGGCACTTTGCACCCCTCTCTTCCTCTCGGAACCCTTCCTGAATCCGCGTCTGTTACCAGTGTCAGTCTACGACCAGGAGAGCTCAGAGAAGGCTCCCTTAGGCTGTCATTTTTATAGATAAAGTGGTTGGCTCGTAGCCAAATTGCATCCGATAGGAAAGCTATGCGTGAGGCTCCTTGTACCCACAACTGTCTTTGTTCCTTGATAAACGAGTCTGTGAAAAGCGATCTGCTATTCATGTGTCAATCACATGATCGGTGTTCCAAGCTCATACGCATCGATGCTCACCGTGTCACTCGGCTTCTTTGTGGGTTCTCAGGGAACAGATCGGAACCGGAGGAGTTTTCGGCCCGGCCGCGGCTCAGGCCTTTACCTCCTTTGGAGCCTGTACCCACCTATTGCTAGCTTGGTTAAGAGGTCGAGCGCATCCATCACGCTCCACCCCGTGACTACAGTCAATCCGCTTTATCGACTCATGGAGCGGTAGCACGGTTACCTCTTGCCTCTGTGTCATAAATATGTGATGTATTGCAGATCAGTGGTAAGAGTCCAATTATTTGATAAGCTGTTTAGTTTAAGCGTCCTAATTAATGTGAGTTATATACTCTTTTACGTACAGAATCAATTGATTGTATGCGTTTTACCTCCTGGACTGATATAATTTGTTTCATTTTTTGCCAAGCTTTCGTATACAGAAGGATTATAAGCAATAAACATAGTAAGGTTAAAACTAACAAAACTACAACAGGATGCAATGTAATCAATTTGCCATGTTGACCAGAGGGTTTTTCCCTCATTAATATGTAGGGGTGCTGTTGTAGCAGGGTGATCTGTTTGCAACTTCAATTTATATTGGGGGCATTCTGTAAGGATGATTTCACATGTTTTCCTGTTTAGAGGCCAGCCTCAGCTGTGGGCTGCAAAATAAAGTGCTTCTTGGCCTGTGGGGCCTAATTTTTGATGTAATCGTTCCCCCCATCGGTACCATTTGGGATCTGGTGTATCTCCTGTTTTTGTTCCCCTAATTCTGGCTAATACATCTACTTGTTGGTGAATCATTTTGTGGCTGGTTGGTCATTGTGTACATGGCCTTTTTCCCATCCTAGTTTAAAGGGTGCCTGTTTGGCTATATCTAATAGTAATTGCCAGTCTTCAGTTCTCCAAACTGGGGATCTATTTACTTTCCAATTTAGGGCTTCCCGTTGACAAAGCCATTGCGTGGCACCTGCCCACACGGCCTAGGAGTCGATATAAGATAACTTTTGCTCCGTTTTGTGCTGCTAGAACAACTGCCCTTAGTTCTCCCACTTGTGCGCTACCTTCCCCACCTTCTATGACTTGTTTGCCGGCGGTAATTTCTAATGCAGCGGCTTTAGTACCGCCGTTTGCCGTTTACCCTCTTTGCCGAGGCATTGGTAAACCAAATGCCTTCGGTCGGTGTTTTCTCAGCGAGGGGAGGCGCATTGAGAATCGGTGAGGGTTTCCATGGCTCTTTTAGTGCTAGGGGGTCAGTGTTTACAGGTATTTGTAATTTGGAAATTTTTGTATGTCCTTCAGTCAATTGCATTTCATCTGCTACTACCATCAGGTAGGCGTACCATTTTCCAGTGGTGGGTTTCTGTGCAATTCCTTCTGGTGGAGAAGTTTCCTAGATTGGGGCATCTGTAACTGTTCTATTTTACTTAGGGTGTCCGGTGGGATTGCCACACTACCTGCAATCTACCAAGTACCTAAAAAGTTTACTTCTCTACTCGATCCCTGACATTTTTCTAGTGGGATTTCAATTCTAGTGGGAAGCTGCCGCTTCCCCCACCTCTTCAGCGGAGGTCCCTCTGATTAGGATATCATCTATATATTGGTACAGTTTCACATTTTGAAATGTCTTGAAATGTCTTGAGTCTTGAGTGAGACTGTCTGTAAGAACTCGGCGAGCGCAGCATGAGCAATCGTGGGTGAATGTTTATATCCCTGTGGGAGTCTGTTAAAAGTGTCTTGTATGCCTTTCCAAGTAAAAGCAGATTTCTCTTTATCCTCCTCCTGCAAGGGGACCATAAAGAACATATCTTTCACATCTAGCACTGCCGTCCACGGGTGTGCGGCCGGTCGTAGCGTGGCTGTCAAAGTTGCAATACTAGGTACTGCAGCCATTAGCAGAGCTGCGTTGGCATTTAGGCACCGATAATCAATTGTCAGACACCATCTCCCATTTGGCTTTCGGACTGGCCAGACCGGTGAATTGTATGGGGAGTGGGTTTCTGGAAATAATGTGCCATTTTTCCAAGTCTGCTATTACTTTGGAAATTCCATTTTGTGCCGCAGCAGAAATCGGGTATCAGAGTACATTAGTAGTCTTGGAATCGGGGAGCGCAGGGGCTGCGCAGAGTACGTGCGCTGCATTCTCCCGATTTCTGTCGGGGTTAGGATTGATATTTGAACCGCAGGACCGTACGCTGCTGTCAGGCAGGCGCCAGGTTCAGCTGTTCAAAACATCAAAACTCAAAACATTTTCACTGTGATCTTTGATTGTAAAGCAAGTAGACGACATGCACTTCTCGCTCGGGAGCCATAAATTAACTTTCACGGCTTGGCAAGTAACACTCGCTCCGTTCACTCCGGTTATTTTAACTGTCTGCCGTCCGAGTCTGTCGCGGACGGAGCGATGGCGCGCTTCACTCGCAACAGAGAAGTAAAAATATAGTTTATTGATACGGAATAGGGAGTTAACAAAGTTCAATGCGACAGTGTTTAACAAGATTTGATGGCGAGGTACACTTGATTATTTACTGCATAGAGGACAGGGTCAGACAAAACTGTCAGGGAGATCCTTCCGTTGAGTCATGAGGTTTGGAAAAAGATCCCCTTGCTTTCTAAACTCCTCCTCAGAGAGGAGTCTAGGTGCGGCTAGATCCAGTCCTAGTCCCAGACTCGGTCAACGGTTTATGTCTAAAGGACTATATGTGCGCAATCAATCCTTTATATCGCTTAGCTAAGACTTCAAAGTTTAGCATGCTATTAGTCACTTACCGAGAACCTGTTGCGGCACGGAATCTCTCAACCTCGAGGAGTAACCTTGAGAGGCGTCCCCGCTCAAGGGGAGGTCCCGGCGTGCAGCCCGCTGCCGTGCAGGAGAGCTCCAAGGGCTCTCGGGCCGCTCGCTATTTATGGGGGATAAGATGATTGACCCATAGTCATATTTGCATGCCGACCACAGATTTTAGTTTCTTTGGTGGGTGCATTGCACAATAGCCCTAGACTCTTGTGTTGCTGTCTGTCTCCCGAATCCACTTTGAGCCGACGCAGCCATCGTGACCAGATGCGTCCATTACAATCGCCACCGGTGGTTATCACCTGAGCAGGGTTGCAGGAGATAAAGGTCAGGGGCTGGGGAAGCACACCGTCACAGGGTCACACGCCCAGCTTCTCGGCATTTTGTTGTGTTAGTATTGAAATTTCTGCTTCCGTATCTATTAGAAATGTTATCAGTTGTCACTGAGGGCCAACTGGAATTAAAATATAAGGGCCTCCTTCATGTAGCCATGGCTAGGCTTCCACTTGCCGGACAGACCGGCCCAATTGCTCTCCTGGCGTTATTTGTTTTTTGATCTCAAGCTTTGGAATTCCTCCTTAAGGGGGAGGAAAGAGTTGTCGCTCTTTCTCGGAGCCGGCAATGGCGCCGGAGTATTTGGAGTACGTTCTGTCCTTTCTCCGTCGCCGTGTTTCTGAAATGCCTGAGTTAGATTCAGGATAACGCTAGTAGGCTGTCCCTTAATCGCAGCTCTGGGAATGCCCAGTGCCAATGCTCTCCTCCACAGTTCATTTCTCTACTCCCGAGACTCTGCTTGTGGGTCTTTAGGTGTATTTTCCCTTGGTTTAGTTCCTGTTCCCTGTGGGGGGTGTTTGTTTTACCGGTCGCATTTGATGATCTCTTGTTTGGGATCTTGGGTCCGATTTCTCGGTCGACAGATCATCCCACCCTAATCGTGGCTACGATTTACAATACCATGCATTAATTCTGCCCATGTAGGGAGTTGTCTGTGGGGATCATCACCATCAAATTCCTCATTTTGCCCTGTGTCTCTTTTACTCTCATCCCATTTTGCAATTAAATAAGGCTTAAGAATTGCCAGGGCTCCCCTAATTAGTGGCTTTAGCCTGTTGTAATCTACCGTAGCAGGTATCGGGGTGTCACTGGACTCTCCACACTTATGCATATGCAGGTGGCTTTGGCGATGGCAGCGGAGAGTTCACCTAGGGAATGGACGGGACTTACAGAAGGTTCACCTCAATCCAAGGCATCTATTCCCCCAGCCCAGAAGGCTACCCTACTGGTGATAGAATGGCCTTCATCTGTCAGGTTGGGTCCTAGGTTTAAGGAAATTCCTCTACCCCAATAACAGTTTGCTTTGTCTCCACTCAACGTTATTCGGTCACCACCGCTGAGGCAGATGCACCGCAAATATTCAGTTTCAGTGTCACGTGGCTTTATGCTGTATTTCTCTTGTAATTTTGCCAGTCGTAATGCATCCCATGGAGTGCTTTGCATACTATATCGCTGACCGCCTCCTCCAGGTCCTTCAGAGTATTCCGCTTTAATAATGCGCCTAGTCTTATATTCGGAGGAGTCCGGAAAGGGTAGCGGGTTAGCATTTTCTTCTTCACGGTCATCTGGATCACCCCAGTATCACCATCCCAATCCTCTGGGGACACTATGAGTTTCCTAATTGGCACGGCATTAGGGGGATGCAGGGCTGCATGAGCACCATCTCGATCTTTTCTTCCAACTTTTGTGTTTTCTCCTTTTCTTCCTGTAATTGTTGCTGCAGCTGCTCCATTTTCAAAGACAGTATTAATTCAGCTGCCTTTCTGCCTTCTATTTCTTCTTTTAGGTCCTGCTCCTTTTTATTGTTCTTTTTCCTATCCCGATAAGCAGCTTCTAAACAGGTACCTAGCATTTTGCCAGTAATTCCTTTCCCTTTTCCATCCTTTGTATGTCCCCTGGCCACTTTTAGCTGTTCTTTCACGGCTTCCTAATTATGCCACTTATCACGAGCCCATTCTTCTGAGAATCTGGGACTCGGACTTATTCCACGCTTCCATAAGTAAACAGCAATACTACTTGCCATCCTGCCAACGACACCGGTTTGTTGCAAAAGAGCGCTTTAGATTGCTTAAAAAAAGAAGATCACTGTCAAAGGTATTGGAAAAAAATGGTTTTAATATGATGTTGTAAAAGTGCAACTTAACAAAGTTCAGTGGCAAGGTTCACTCTATTAATTACTGCATGGAAGAAACCTACAAAGGAAAATTGGGTTACACTTGAGTTAGAATGATTCGTAGAGAGACCGGGAATACAAAAGGGTACGGAGGACCCTCCCCTTGAGTCACCGGGTTCAGAGTAGACCCCTTGCTTTCTAAACTCCTGATGGAGCTTAGGTGCGGCTAGGTCCAATCTTAGTCTCAGACTTGGACAACGGTTTATGTCTAAGGGATTACATTTGCAAAATTTATCAATGTTGCCCTACTACAAGGTTATGCGTGATATAGGTCACTTACCAAAGATCTGCTGTTGGTAAAAGGTCTCTCTGCCTCGAGGAGCGACCTTGAGAGGTGTTCCAGCTCAAGGGGAGATCACCGCTATACAGCCACGCTGCCTAGCAGGGAGAGCTCAAAGGCAGCTCGCTTTGGCTGTCATATTTATAGATAAAGCAGCCGGCTCGTAGTCAAATTACACACGATAGGAAAGCTATGAGTGAGGCTCCTCGTACCCACAACTTTCTTTGTTCCTTGCTAAATGAGTCTTGGAAAGGCCATCCGGTATTCACGTGTCGATTGCACGATCGATGTTCCAAGCTCATATACATCATAAGACAGCTCAGGTTGGGTTATTGCTGCACTTGCACTGCTTCTTGTAAGGCTTGTCCTGCATTAGTTCAGGTGGTTCCTGCTATAGTCATTCCCATAGCATGCAAGTCAAATCCTGGGTTACAACAATTTAAAGGCATTTCCATTACAGTCTCCACCCCTGATCCCTTTGGATCAGACCATTGGGTTTAACATTGCCATGAGCTCCTCCCCTTGCCCCTGCTCTGGCTTGGACTTACCCACAGACTGCGGTCCCTTAGGGGAGTACCTGCTCCAAGTGGCACCTCATCTATAAGCCAGTCTCTCCAGGGCTCTACCTGCTGCAGCATAGACTTATGCACAGCCACAGTTGCTTTGAGGTGCCCCATGCCGGCATGGCCTTCTCCATAGGCCACTGTGCCTTGAGATATATATGTGCTTCAGCACGGCCTCGCCCACAGCCACAGCCCCTTCAGAAGTAAACCTACTCCAACGTGCCCTTACCGACAGCTGCAATCCCTCTAGGGGTGTACCTGCTCTGCCGTGGGTTTATCTAAGGCCACATGCTTTCAGGTGCTCCAGCGTGACCTCATGCACAGCCACTGATGCTTCAAGGCATACCTGCTGCAGCATGGACTTATCTACAGCTATAGATTGTTTGAGGTGTACCTTTTTCCAGCGTGCACTTATCCTTGAGCCAGTATCCCTTCAGAGGTATACCTGCTGCAGCACAGAAATAAGCACGGCCACGGATGTGTCAAGAGGTACCTGCTGTGGCATCGGCTTATCCACGGCCACAGACACTTTGGGGTGTCCTGCTCCCACGTGGAGTCATCCACAGGTCACGGCCCCTTTGACTAGAGTTCACAATGGAGTTCCAGCCTGTCCAGTACAGCAGCACAGAAATGACGGCGGTGCCCCGGCCATCTGCCAGCGCAGGTGTAGTCTAACAGGAGCTGGTGGAAGGCCAGGGCTTATGTAAAGCCGATAAGGGGGATTCAGACTGCAAAGGGGAATGTCTAAACAAGCATTACTGTCCTTGGGAGAGAAGCACATCCTGGAGAAACAGGAAAGCTAATTACCATGTTTTGGGAACCATGTGAACCTACTAGTAGAAGTGTGATAAAAAGCACCCTCAGGCAAACTGTCCTCATTATAATACTAAAAGTCACACCTCTCAAGCCGGAGACCCCGGCCCAAGCAGAGTGCCCTCACCTCTGAGCGTGTGCAGCACATTGAAGTAGCGCTGTAGCTTTAAGTTGAAATAAGAGAAATGCAGACCAATAGAAAACTGCTTTGTGTAATTACTTATGCCTAAGTATAACTAGACCGTATAAATACCGTACCTGCATGACCGAACTTTGCGCTAGCTTTGCGGAGCTACCGCCTACCACCCATCTCTGCACAGACATGAAATAAAATGCCTCTGCCCTGTGTGTATATTGGCGTCCCGCACACGGGGTAAACGACCTCACGCTTGTGGGATAACAGTTTTGACACCCCAGATGGGACCGAGCTGACAGCCTCGCCCGGTTCGTCTTGCCGCATCCGACAAGGAGAAGAGGCCTGAGCGGACTCCAGCACGCACCGACCTGTCAATCGGGGACTCCTTCAGCTCCTCTCCTGCGGTCGGGCGGTAAGCGACGCAACGGTGTAATGCTAGTGAAAAGAGGTATTTTTTGGGGATTGGAGAAAAGGGGGATAGGGGCAAGATCTCTCAGGAAGCAGGCGGCCTCTGTTCTGTTCTGGGCTCTGCATAAGACGCACCAGGAAAGACACGTGGCAGTAGCATAGTTCTGTTTGTTTCTACACGCTGTCCCGTTCAACAGAGGGAGACGTCCCTCGTTCTGGTTTGTGTAGAGATGCTGGGGTTTTCGGTACTGATACGGGCACTGCCGCTTCCCAGGAGGCAGCCCTTTGCTCTCCTCTAGGATGCATCCTAAAGCATTGCAAGAAATTTGGGGGGGATCCCATGACTAAAAATCAGCTAAAACGATACTGTAATCAACGGTGGCCACAATATCCATGGGAAGATGGTGAGAAATGGCCTGAGAATGGATCCTTGAAACATAACACTATATTGGAATTAATGTTGTGTTGTCTGAGAACTGAAAAATGGCATGAAATGCCTTATGTGGATATATTTTTTTCGTTAAGGTGCGATTGGGATATTAGGAAGAAAGGTGGTTTAGTGGATTCTAAACATCAGATTGGAATATATGTGTTAAAAGAGAAAAAGTGAAAAACCTTGTTGTATTGAATGGGAAAATTCAGAAGAGGATATTCAGCTGTTGGTAGCTCCCCCCAAACAGCCCAAATCTGATAGCTCAAGTGGTGATGGAGTTGTGAGTGCTATCTCTAAAAGAACAAGGGGAGAGAAACCCATAGTTCGATATCCCCTCGGACAGGCTGTAGGGCCTGAAGGAGCACCGGTATCCGTACACGTCCCTTTTACTGCTTCTGATTTCTTAAACTGGAAACAGGCAGTTGGATCCTATGGAAACAATCCAGAAGGAATGTATAGTACTGTTAATCACGATTCCTAGTCCTAACCGGGGAGATGTACAGGCTCTCCTAGAATATTTGTTTACCGCTGAGGAGAGGAGAACAATTTTAGAGAAGGCTAGAGAGGGACTGATCCAACAATGTGTGTGTGGGAGGGCGTGCCTAATACCAATATGTACCTCCCGAAAAAGGATCTGGAGTGGGATCCAAACACAAGTGTGAGGGATTAGAGAGGGTAAAGGAATATCAGAAGTTAATTTTGTATGGGATTCAACATGGAGTGCAAAAGCCTAAGAATTTAACTAAACTATTTGAAGTAAGGCAGGGGGATAAGGAAACCCCGTCAGCCTTCTCTGAGAGATTGTGTGAAGTAGCTCGAAAACGGACAGATCGGGATCCGGAAGATGATAGCAATTCAAAGTTATTTAACACGCTGTTTATTGGTCAAGTGGCAGCAGATATAAGAAAGAGATGACAAAAGGTAGAGGGCGAGGATAGCATGACAGTCTCACGGTTCTTCTCAATCGCATCTAAGGTACGTAATAATTGGGAGGAAATAGAAGAGAAGGCGAAGCGGGGACGAGTAAAGCTGCAAGCTTCTTTGTTGGCTGCCCTGACGGAAAAACAAGAGGGAGAGAAAATACAGGAGGTGAATTTTGTGGGTGAGGAAGGGGCTGTAGAAATAATAGTAGAAATCATTATGACATTCCCCTGGGAATGAATCGGCGTGCAAATTGTAAGCAAGAGGGCCGTTGGAAAAAAAGATTGTCCACGCCGTCTGAGTCATGCGGAAAGAGAGACCGAAGAAGGGGTTGGAGTCATGACGGAGATTGGGTTGGACTGAAGGGGGCCAGAGCAATCTATTAAAGCTTTCCCAGATGATCCTCTGTTTCCAGTCAAGCTGGGGAATGAAATAATAGATATTTTTTTTATTTTTGATTGATAGTGGAGCCACACATGCTGTAGTAAGTAGTTGTAGGGGACTCTCCTGATTTCAGCTGAGATAGAGTTAATTTTCTTTATAGTGGCTGGGACGGGGCTATGTTTTGGATTTGTGCTGAAAACAGTGTTGATAATACAGAGATGTTTTAGTTGTTGCTGCACTAGTCAAGGGCTTCTCAGCTTCCCATGCTCTGCCAGGTGCAGAAGAAGCTGGGAGGGGACACAGCCAGGATACTTGATCCAAACTGACCAAAGGGCTATTCCATACCATATGATGTCATGCTCAGTATATAAAGCTGGGGAAGAAGAAGGAAGGGGGGATGTTCAGAGTGATGGCGTTTGTCTTTCCAAGTAACCATTAAGCGTGATGGAGCCCTGCTTTCCTGGAGATGGCTGAACACCTGCCTGCCCATGGGAAGCAGCGAACGAATTCCTTGCTTTGCTTTGCTTGTGCGCGCGGCTTTTGCTTTACCTGTTAAACTGTCTTTATCTCAACCCATGAGTTTTCTTACTTTTGCTCTTCCGATTCTCTCCCCATCCCACTGCGGGGGGAGTGAGCAAGCTGCTGTCTGGTGCTTAGTTGCCGCCTGGGGCTAAACCATGACAGTCCTTTTTGGCGCCCAACGTGGGGCACGAAGGGTTTGAGATAATGGCAGATTTGATTGGAATGTGCCAAATGATAGAATTTATAGCTGTTATTGCTGTTTAGCTATTAAGCAGCAGGCTTCTGTGCTTGCCATAGGCTTGCTTGCCTTACTGTATGCTAGAGTCTAGGGCTCGTTAGTGGCTGCTTTTTGCTTTCACTGCTTGCTGTGCTGCTTATCACCTTACTCTGCTGTGCCGGGGAACATTTTGATAACAGCAACGGCGATGTGCCTGGGCTGGCAGATGGCCAGGACATCGCTGCTGGTTCTGTGCTGCTGTACTGAACAGGCTGGAACTCCGGTGTGAACTCGAGTCGAAGGGACTGTGACCTGTGGATGAATCCACGTGGGAGCAGGACACCCCAAAGCGTCTGTGCCCATGGATTAGCCCATGCCACGGCAGGTATATCTTGAAACGTCTGTGGCCATGGTTATGTCTGTGCCACAGCAGGTATACCTCTGAAGGGATTGTGGCCCAAGGATAAGTCCACGCTGGATAAGGTGCACCTCGAAGCACCTGTGGCTGTGGATAAAGTCCATGCTGCACCAGGTACACCTCAAAGCATCTGTGGCTGTGGATAAAGTCCATGCTGCAGCAGGTACACCTCGAAGCACCAGTGGCTGTGCGTGAGGCCATGTTGGAGAAAGTTTACTTCTGAAGGGACTGCATTCTGTGGATAAGTCCAAGCTGGAGCAGGGGCAAGGGGAGGACTTCATTGCAGTGTTAAACCTGATGGTCTGGTCCAAAGGGACCAGGGGTGGAGACTGTAATGGAAATACCTTTGAATTGTTGTATCCTCTGATTTGAGTTGCATGTTGTGGGAATTACTATAGCAGAGCAAGAACCCCTTGTTGCTAGCTAGGCTAGCAGCAAGGGGAGGAGTTTATTGCAATGTTAAACCCTATAACCTGGCCCAAAAGGACCAGGGGTGGAGATTGTAATGGATATACCTTTAAATTGTTGTAACCCATGATTTGAGTTGCATGTTATAGGAATTACTACAGCCGGAACCACCTGAACAAATGGAGGACAAGCCTTACAAGAAGCAGTGCAAGTGCAGCAGTGACCTGACCTGAGCTGGCTTTGGGCCCCAATAACTCCAAGAAACACACCACCTCTCCTGTCCTGAGTAACAACCATAAGAGATGAAGCCCAAAGTCGTGGACTAAATGAACTCAGCGGACATTTATGGTCATTTTACAAATATTTTGTAGGGGTGGTCCATAGACTAGGGGAATGGTATGTGTGTATTATATCAAAGGATGGGAAGGGTGATGGTGGGTAATGAGAATGTATTGGATAGTGTGAGACCTGAGCATGACGTAAATGGTATGGAATAAGGGGTGGATACTGTCCTGCTTTCAGCTGAGATAGAGTTAATTTTCTTTATAGTGGCTGGGACGGGGCTATGTTTTGGATTTGTGCTGAAAACAGTGTTGATAATACAGAGATGTTTTAGTTGTTGCTGCACTAGTCAAGGGCTTCTCAGCTTCCCATGCTCTGCCAGGTGCAGAAGAAGCTGGGAGGGGACACAGCCAGGATACTTGATCCAAACTGACCAAAGGGCTATTCCACACCATATGATGTCATGCTCACTATATAAAGCTGGGGAAGAAGAAGGAAGGGGGGATGTTCAGAGCGATAGCATTTGTCTTCCCCCAAGTAACCGTTATGCGTGGTGGAGCCCTGCTTTCCTGGAGATGGCTGAACACCTGCCTGCCCATGGGAAGCAGCGAACAAATTCCTTGCTTTGCTGTGCTTGTGCGCACGGCTTTTGCTTTACCTATTACACTGTCTTTATCTCAACCCACGAGTTTTCTTACTTTTGCTCTTCCGATTCTCTCCCCCATCCCACTGCGGGGGGAGTGAGCGAGCGGCTGTCTGGTGCTTAGTTGCTGGCTGGGGCTAAACCATGACAGGGACCCTTAAGTAGAACTAAAATAAGCGTTGTTGGTGCAAGAGGGAAAAAGACTTTAAGGCTGTTTTTACAACCTATGGAATGTTCCATTGGAAACACTAAATTAACTCATGAATTCCTTTAGATGCCAGAATGCCCCCTACCATTGCTTGGGTGGCATTTACTTGTAAACTGAATGCACAACTAACTTTTTCTGAAGACTCTATTCAGTTGCATATTCCTCCAGAGACTGCCTGGAAAGCCCAGATATGTTTGTTTATCGAGAAAGATCCTAATGAAAAAATGAATATTTCAGAGGACATACTGAATGCGGTCATACCCCTGGTGTGGGCGTCGGAGATACCCGGACGAGCAAAGAATGCGACCCTGGTAAAGCCCGAACTGAAACCAGGAGCTCAATCGGTAAGAAAGAAACAATACCCCATTAAGCCGGAGGCCCGAAAAGGATTAAACCTATAATAAGCTCCTTTTTAGAACATGGAGTGTTAACGGGAGCGCCAATCGGAATTTAATACTCCCATCCTACCTGTAAAGAAGCCCCATTCTTCTGAATATAGACTGGTACGGGACTTAATGAGAAATTAACGCAAGGACAGTAGATGTCCACCCTCTGGTTCCAAATCCGTATACCCTTCTTACTACAATCCCTAACAGTAATACTTATTTTGCAGTGTGAGATTTAAAGGATGCCGCCTTCTGTATACCTGTGGATGAGCAGAGCCAGACCATCTTCGCCTTTGAATGGGAGAACGCAACTCCAGGACGAAAGACGCAACTCTGCTGCACCGTCCTTCCCCAGGGATTCGAGAACGGCCCTACCTCATTTGGTAAGGTACCGGCCAAAGAATTGGAACTATGGCAAAATGATCACGATGCCGTAACATTGTTGCAATATGTTGATGATTTGCTAATTGGTTCTGACAGTTATGAGGCATGTCTGGAAGCCACCACCAGTTTGCTTAACTTTCTGGGCTTGGCAGGGTATCCGGTTTCTAAGAAAAAGGCTCAGATGGGGGGGGGGGGGGGGGGGAAGGTGCAATATATGGGGTTTGAAATCACCAAAGGGCAGAGAGAATTAAGTACTGAGAGAAAAGAGGCCATTTGTAGAATTGCTGTACCGACATCAGAGGAGCAATTAAGAGGATTTCTGGTGATGGCCGGATGGCGTCGCTTACGGATTCCCGATTTTGGACTAATTGCCAAAGCACCGTACGCTGCTGTGAAAGGACCTGAGGGGATTCTCGAATGGACACCTGAATGTAGGAAGAGTTTTGATGAAATTAAAAGGAAACTCACGGAGGCTCCCGCTTTGAGACTCCCGATTTTGAGGAAACCCTTCCAATTATATGTACGTGAACGACAGCGAGCGGCATTAGGAGTTTTGACACAAAGGTTGGGGAGCCGGAAAAGACCGGTGGGATACTTTTCAAAGCAATTAGATGAAGTCAGTAAAGGTTGGCCTGCTTGTTTGAAGGCAGTAGCAGCTACTGCAACCTTAGTTGAAGAATCTGAGAAGTTGACGTTTGGCCAACCTATTACTGTATTTGTACCTCACGCCGTGTCTTCTTTTCTTGAAAATAAAGGGCATTAGCGGATCTCCCCACGCAGGTTAGCTAAATATCAAGCTGCGCTGCTGGAACAAGATGAAGTTGTAATCTCCCCGACCTCTGCTCTAAATCCTACAACTCTGCTCCCGATTTCCAAATCCGGTGAATCGCATCGTGACTGCTTAACAACCATCAAACCAGCGTACTCTAGCAGGCCTGATCTGCGAGACAAACCCCTATCAAATGCAGAACCAGAGTTATTTACTGATGGAAGCGGTTTTATGTCGGAAGGAAGACGGAAAGCTGGATAGGCAGCGGTAACGCATTCTCAGGCCTTAGAAGCTATATCTTTGCCTAGTAATACATCTGCTCAAAAGGCAGAATTGGTTGCGCTAACACGAGCTTTGGAGCTTAGGGAAAGCGAGTCAATATTTACACAGATTCTAAGCATGCATTCGGAGCAGCGCACGCACGTGGGACAACTGGGAAAGAAAGAGGACTATTAAGTTCACACGGGACTCTGATCAAATATGGAACAGAAATAATGAAGCTCTTACAGGCAGTCCTTCAACCAAAGGAGGTTGCTATAATGCATCGTAAAGCACATCAGAAGGGAAACAATGAAATCACAAAGGGAAATGGAAAAGCAAACCCGTTAGCAAAAAAAGCAGCATTACAGAAATCAAAATTTGAAGGGGCTTTAATTCCAGTACCCCTTTGGAATTATCCGCCCCCACAATATACCGAGAAGCAAAATCAATTGGCAGAGCAATTAGATTGTTCCAAAAGCGATCAGGGTCGGTGGGTGACACCACTGAAGCAATTATTAATGTTTGAAAAGATGATGGAAATTCTACTTGAGAAACTGCACGGAGAAACACACTCAGGAGCAGATGCATTAGTACTAATTGCCAAAAGACACGTCATTGGGCCAAGAACGCAAAGCCTAGCAGATATAATAGTTAAAAAGCACGCTATCTGTCGTGCCAATAACCCCAAAATTGCAAAGAAAATAATGGGAGGAATCGTAAAATGAGGAACAACTCCCGGGGAATACCGGCAAATAGATTTTATGGAATTGCCGAGGTGTAATCTGTATAAATATTTATTGGTAACGGTAGACCGTTACCAACCTTTTCTGGTTGGCCCGAAGCTTTCCCCTGTTGTACTAACAAATCTAAGGAAGCGATTAAAATTTTATCGCAAGAAACTATCCCCAGATTCAGGGTTCCAGAAGGTATATTCTCCTATAACAGACCCCGCTTTATTGCAGAAATAGCGCAGGGAGTTTTTAGATTTCTAAATGTTAAATGGGATTTACATACCCCTCGGAGGCTATGGTCCAGCGGCAAAGTAGAAAGAATGAATCGAACGCTAAAAAGACAGATTTCTAAAGTGTGCCATTGAGGAAACTCAAAGGAAATGGGTAGATATTCGAGCCATAGCATTAATGAGAGTAGCAATTACACCCAGAGTTAGGGAAACTGTTAGTGCATTTGAGATCCTGTATGGGAACGGTATCCAATCGATCATTTAACCGCCATGGGAGACCGCATGCATGTCAAGGGACAGGCTGTAATTAAAGAATATTTGATTTTTCTCTCGCAGAATTTATCCTCCCTGCGTAGGTACCTAAACCAGGAGACTCCCGTTCCCTCGGACACTCCGATACACCCATTCTAACCAGGAGACACGGTTTACGTGCGAACTTGGAAAGATGAGCCCTTGAAAGAAAAGTGGAAAGAACCTTATACGGTGCTATTGAAAACATATACAGCAGTAAAGGTGAATGGGATTGACTCCCGGATTCGTTATACCGGAGTTGAAAGGGTTAAATCCCCGACTAAAACCTTACTGTGATACATAGACTCGCGGGTTTTTTTTAGTTTCGCTCACATCCTTGTTTTCTTTTGTTCTCTTCCCCTTTGCAAAGATAGTTTTAGTTACCTGCTGAGCAGAGTTGATGGTAGGACATTTCCTGTAACTTCTTACCCGATAGGACTAAACAGGCCTCGAGCAAGCTCGTTCGGCTTCCTAATTAAATCACGGATAACAGGAACTCGGGACCTTTGTGCCGAAGAGAAGCAACAAAGAACTAGTTTAAATCGACCCCCTTGTAACATTCCGAGGCCGAAGGAGGACCGATGAGCTAACTCAATGGCTATCTATGGACAAAGGAAGCCCAAAGTTCAACTAGCGGACAACGTGAGGAAGACTAGGGAAGACCACCGGGAGGGTGAAGAGACCCTAACCCTAGTTTTACTGCGCACGCTTGGACTATGTAAATGAACTCTGGGAACTCATCACCATAAAACTGCCCTTTTCAGGAAATCTGATGACTACGTATGATTTTCCTGTATATGAACCGAGGTGTTGCGCTAACCTGGTGGAGCACTTGCAGCGGAGCGATCCCCAGCGCTGCAATAAAGAATACCTGCTTAATAGTCATCCTGACTATCGAGTCCCGATTTCGGCTTTTCACGGCAACAATCTGGCACCCCAGGTGGGACCCGCTCTGCTCGGCTGCAGGACCCGCTGAGAACAAGGACTCCATAGGGTACCCCCGGGATTTCCCCGAGGGCCTCCTCGCCTCAATCGGATCACTGCGGGAGCAGACAAGGACCATCTAAAGGAAAAACGGTATTCTTAAAATCTTTTCTGTTTTGGAATTTGGGACCGGTCCTTTGGAAGGTTCTCGTAAGTCGTAGGAGACGTCCTAGGCTGAGCGCCGTATACCTGGCTACTCGTGCCTGAGGGTATACATTTGGTACAGGCACAGGTTAAGCCTTGTACTTGTGCAATAACGTGCCCTTTGGTATCGGTACACTTACGAAACCCGCGTGAGTTTTGTACCGTTGGCGGTACAGATTTACCGGCACCTAACTCGGACATTGGTTTATTGATATTGAATTTGGATATATTCGTTGCAAAATCGGCAACTAAGCGTCAATGAGCTGAGTTAATCTGGTGTGACTGCAAAGTGAGTGTGGGAGATCTGTGTGGCTCATCCTGAAAACTAACGTGAACCCCTTTTCCTCGTAAATTGTTTTATTTGTGACCAAAATTTATGGGTTGTATTTGGATGAGATATTCAATGTGAGAATCGTGGAACGTGGTCAGAGTGGGAGGATAAAGCGCGACAGGTTATTAAAATAATCTCTGGGAGAATAACAGAAGTACAGAATCAATAAGGAAGAATGGGGGGACAGCAAAGTGGTGGTATTGTAAAGAAATAGCCCCCTAGGATGTATCTTAGCACATTGGAAAGAGATAGGGGGACAACCAGGTGGGAGTGGGAATAAGAAAACACTAATCAAATACTGTAATCAGTGGTGGCCCCTGTACACATTAGAAGATGGTGAAAAATGGCCCTTTAATGGATCTTTAAATTATAATACTATATTGCAGTTAATGTTGTTCTTATGGAGAGATGGAAATGGGATGAGGTTACGTATGCGGATACGTGGGTGTTTTTTTTTTTTTACTTTGCGGAATCGCCCGGAGAGGCAGAAGGATTGCAGCGTTAACCTCCCGCCGCACGGAGGCAGCCTTGGAACAGAGAGAAATGCCGAATAGAGGAGGATTTACAGGGCGAGGAAGGGGGAAGGCTATCCAAAAGTAGAGGAGGACTGGGGAACGTATTGGGAAAGAATCAATGCGCATATTGTCGAGGGGAAGGACGTTGGAGGAGCGAATGTCCAAGACTCCAAGGAACCCCGCAAATCTTGACTGCTGGGGCAGAGGGCGATTGAGGGGGACCTGGGGAATCTACCCTAGCGGATCCACTGGTTAAGATAAGGCTGGGGAGACAAAAGAAGAAGAATTCCTAGTAGACACAGGTGCTTCTTTCTCTGTTTTAAATCAATAATTGATACCTGTGAGTAAAGACTTTGTGACTGTAGCGGGAGCTACTGGCCAACAGGAAAAGGCATTCTTTCTAAAACCCATCAATTTTAAAGATTTACACTCTGTGGTGGCCCATCCTTATACTTTACTTACTAAATTACAAAATAATCAAGTATGGCTTACGGTATTAGATTTGAAAGATGCATTCTTCTGCTTGCCTCTGGCCAAGGAGAGCCAAAACCTATTTGCATTTGAATGGGAAAGTCCTCCTACTGGTAGGAAAACCCAACTTACCTGGACAGCGTTACCCCAAGGTTTTAAGAACAGTCCAACCATTTTTGGGAATCAATGAGCACGAGAACTTGAGACATGGGATCCTCCCTCCAGAGATGGAACTCTTCTACGGTATGCAGATGACTTATTCACAGCAACTGAAACAAAGTCTGATTGTATTCAATGGACCGTTACTTGGTTGAACTTTGTTGGACCGAACGGGTATCGAGTCTCTCAACAGAAAGCTCAGATGGTGCGACAGCAAGTAACCGACCTTGGATACGAGCTATCTGGAAGACGACGAGAATTAGGAACGGAACGAAAAGAAGCCATCTGCAGAACCCCCCCTCCTTGAAACGGTAAAGGAACTCAGGACCTTCTTGGGAATGGCAGGTTGGTGTCCATTATGGATTTACAATTATGGAATAGTACAAAAGCTTTGTATGAGCTTTTGAAAAACAATCCCACTCACCGCTTTGGTCCAGCAAAGCTCAAAATGCGCTCAAAACGCTTAAAAAGGAACCGATGAAGGCCCTGGCCCTACCTGACGTTACTAAACCCTTCTGGCTGTTTTCCCATGACAAACAAGGTATAGCTCTGGGAGTCCTAGCTCAACGACTGGGACTCTGCAAAAGAGCTGTGGCCTACTTTTCTAAGCAGCTTGACAAAGTAAGCAAAGGGTGGCCAGGGTGCCTACAAGCTGTGGCGGCTGTAGTACTAAATATCCGAGAGGCCCGGAAATTTACCTTAGGCCAAAAAAATCACAGTGCTGGTTTCACACACAGTATCGGCCATACTAGAACAATAAGGAAATAATTGGCTTTCTCCATCCCGATTTTTACAATACCAGGCTATTCTAGTTGAACCAGACGATGTTACTATTGAAGTGACTAATGTTACAAACCCAGCTTCTTTCCTCAGTGGGACTGACATCTGAATCATTGATACATGACTGTTTGGAAACCATAGAGACTGTATATTCTAGCAGAGCAGATTTAAAAGAAGAACCCTTGGTCGATGCACAAGCCTCCTGGTTCACGGATGGGAGCAGCTTCATCCGACAAGGTATTCGAAAGGCTGCGTATGCGGTGACGACAGCAAGCAAAGTAATTGACTCTCAGTCATTACCAGCTGGAACATCAGCTCAAAAGGCTGAAATTATTGCCCTGACTAGGGCCCTGGAATTGGCAAAAGGGAAAAAAAACCGTCTATGGACAGACTCCAAATATGCCTTTGGAGCCGTCCACGCTCACAGAGCAATTTGGAAGGAACGGGGACTACTAACCGCACCAGGGAGACAGATCAAGCACGCCGAGGAAATCCCTCACCTATTAGAAGCAGTCCAGCTGCCAACCAAAGTCGCCATCACGCACTGCCGAGGACGCCCAAAGGGTAACGCCGACCAGGAAAAAGGTCATAGGTTGGCTGATTATGAGGCTAATTATGAGGCAGCGGAGAGAATGCGAAAGATTTTAACCTTAATTCCGGGTAACAGAAGTAGGAGTCTAGGTGACCAAGAAAATGTTGCATATTTGAGGGCTGATAAAGAATTAATAGAAGAAACGGGAGGGCAGGTTCCCTCCAAAGGATGGGCCCACTTGAGCGATGGCAGAATTATAATTCCTGCCAAACAGGTACGGGGAGTTGTTAAAGAACACCACAATAAGACACACTGGGGGGCTGATTCCCTGTATCAATTTTTAAATCAAAAATTAATAGGGAGAAATTTGTATACTACAGTTTGACGGGTGACTCAGCAACGTGAAATACGTTTGAAAAATAATCCCTATTCGGGTAACCGGGCACAGTTAGGAAGTATTGGGAGAGGAAAGGTACCAGGGGACCGCTGGTAAATTGATTTCTCTGAACTTCCAAGAAAAGGGGGGTACAGATAATTATTGATACTTACAGACACCTTTTCCGGATGGCCAGAGGCGTTCCCTTGTAGGACAAGCAAAGCAAGAGAAGTAACTGAGGTATTATTAAATGAAATAATACCTCGATTCGGGGTCCCTACGGTCATTTCATCAGATAGGGGTACACATTTTTTGCGCAGAAGTAGCGCAACAGGTCAGCAAACTATTAGGAATCGATCGGCAACTGCGCGCACCCTACAGACCGCAAGCCAGCGGGCAAGTAAAATACATCGAGAAGCAAACCTATATTGGTATCGAGCGCTGCCTATTGCGCTACTTTGGATACATGGAAAACCTAGGGCCGAAGAAATTCTGAGCCCTTTTGAGATATTATATGGGAGGCCATATGAGGCCAAATATCAAGGGGAAGATTTGAATCAGCTGGGAAATAATTATTTAGAAAATTATGTTATATCCTTAGGAAACCAATTGGAAAAGATTAATAAGAATGTTTTGGGAACCAGAGCATAAGGGTTAGATCACCCGATCCACCCATTTAGCCCTGCGTCACGGACGGAGCGAGGGTGCGCTTCACTCGCAACAGAGAAGTAAAAATATAGTTTATTGATACAGAATAGGGAGTTACCAAAGTTCAATGCGACAGTGTTTTAACAAGATTCGATGGCGAGGTACGCTCGATCACGTACTGCATAGAGGACAGGGTCTGACAAAACTGTCAGGGAGACCCTCCCGTCGAGTCACGAGGTTCGGAAAAAGATCCCCTTGCTTTCTAAACTCCTCCTCAGAGAGGAGTAAGTGCGGCTAGATCCGGTCCCGACTCGGTCAACTGTTTATGTCTAAAGGATTATATGTGCGCAATCAATCCTTTATATCACTTAGCTAAGATTTCAAAGTTTAGCACGTTGTTAGTCACTTACCGAGGACCTGTTGCGGCAAGGAATCTCTCGGCCTCGAGGAGTAACCTCGAGAGGCGTCCCCGCTCAAGGGGAGGTCCCGGCGTGCAGCCCGCTGCCGTGCAGGAGAGCTCCAAGGGCTCTCGGGCCGCTCGCTATTTATGGGGGATAAGACGATTGACCCATAGTCATATTTGCATGCCGACCACAGATTTTAGTTTCTTCGGTGGGCGCATTGCACAGTAGCCCTAGGCTCTCGTGTCGCTGTCTGTCTCCCGAATCCACTTTGAGCCGACGCAGCCATCGTGACCAGATGCGTCCATTACAATCGCCACCGGTGGTTATCACCTGAGCAGGGTTGCAGGAGATAAAGGTCGGGGGCTGGGGAAGCACACCGTCACACCCTGGAAATTGGGTTTATGTTAAGAATTTTTCAGGCGGCCCATTGGAAGAGAAGTGGAATGGACCTTATTGGGTGTTGCTCACCACTTTCACCGCAATCAGGATGAAAGAGCAGACACCTCGGACCCATTACTCCCGAACAAAGAAAGCTTCTGAACCGCGATGGACCGTCGAAAGCGTTGGAGATTTGAAATTACGGTTACGACGATAACTTTATTGACTTTAAGCTCATCGGTAGATGCTTGGAACGAGAACTTGTATTATAATGCGATTCAGATGATAGCGAACGCCGCAGGGGCTAAGGATTGTTGGATTTGTACCGCCCTACCGAGAGGTGACACGAGAGTCCCTTTGTACGGCATAGGGTCGACTCCTTGGAATTGTGAGAGTAATACTCGGCCTGAGTTTTGGGAAAGACAAGATGGAGGATCTTGTAGTTATGATAATTCAAGCTATGAGATCAGACCAAGATTCACGTTGCAGATACTAGATAGTAACACCCAGATTCTAGTTAGCGATAATAGTTGCCTACGGAAGGCGAGATCCAATAATTGTCCGTGCCGCCCCCCCGATAACAAATATCATAACTATTCCTGTAGGAACGGGTGGAACGATCATTCGATCGACAAGACTGCGGTAGAAGTAGGAACTTGGAATTTGACGGGATTGAACGTGAAACCTATAGCCCTACAAAGCGGGATGCCAGTAGAAATACATCGGTTGGATGGGTAAGCAAAAGATCACTTTCTGGAGCTAATCTCACAGCCACCGACGGACCTCGCAAACTACCCGACAGGTATCGGTGGCTGTGTGGCGACGGTATCGGCAGAAAGCGACTCCCTGCAGGATGGAAGGGAACGCGTACCATAGCTCATTTAGTTAGTTAGGATCGAATATATGACCAGTCCCAAATACCTAGAGGTATTTTGAGAACGTCCTGGAGACGGGCTAAGCGAGAAGACCACCCACGTGCCATTAGGGGAACTAAATTTCATAGTTCTTACCGTGGCTAGCAGTAAGCGAGCTAGAAAAGGCCATAGTAAATGTTTCCGCAGTTCTAGAGCAGATGCAAAATTTAACCATAAATACTATAAAACTTTACAGACAGAAGTATCTTCTCTCAGTAAGGTTGTGTTGCAAAATGGAATGGCATTAGATTTATTGACTGCCAAAGAAGGAGGTGTACGTATCATCATTAATACAGTTGCTGTGCATATATCAATAAAGATAAGCAGGTAGAAGCAGATCTAAATGCTCTCTGGGAGAAAGCACGAATATTCCAGGAAGTATCCTCAGATGAGACTTCACCGGGGCTTCGAGGTTTATGGGATAAAGTGACTCTTGGCTTCCCACCTTTGGACGGTTGAAACAATTATTCATCGGATTGATTACTTTGGCGATTTTAGGAATATTTGTTTGTGTATTTCTTAAGCGTTTTCTTCGGTGTTCCCGGAATTCAGCAGAGACGTACGGCGATCGGAAAAGAAACGAGATTAGGCATCGAATAGAAACGGGAAGGTATTTTTCTCAGACCCTTGAAAAGGATGAAATATTTATGAATTTTGCAAACACAAAATAATTAAGGATAACACCCTTCTAGGCCTAAAAAGATTAGAAATATTTTACTAGTCGTAGTTAAAGAGCCTTACTATTTTAATAGTCATTTTATTGATTTTATTGTAGTTTTTGTAGTAAGCTTTGTTTCAGACGTAGTAAGACTGTATACTGAGGACCGCAGCAAGGAAGCTACAAGTCCTCAAAAGAAAAGGGGGGAATGAAAGGGTTAAATCCCTGACAATCCCTGACTAAGACCTTACTGGGATACATGGACTCGCATTTTTTTTTTTTAGTTTCACTCGCATCGTTGTTCTCTTTTGTTCTCTTTCCCTTTGCAAAGATAGTTTTAGTTACCTGCTGAGCAGAGTTGATGGTAGGACATTTCCTGTAACTTCTTACCCGATAGGACTAAACAGGCCTCGAGCAAGCTCGTTCGGCTTCCTAATTAAATCACAGATAACAGGAACTCGGGACCTTTGTGCCGAAGAGAAGCAACAAAGAACTAGTTTAACTCGATCCCCTTGTAACATTCCGAGGCCGAAGGAGGACCTATGAGCTAACTCAATGGCTATCTATGGACAAAGGAAGCCCAAAGTTCAACTAGCGGACAATGTGAGGAAGACTACGGAAGACCACCGGGAGGGTGAAGAGACCCTAACCCTAATTTTACTGCGCACGCTCGGACTACGTAAATAAATTCTGGGAACTCTTCTCCATAAAACTGCCCTCTTCAGGAAATCTGATGACTACGTATGATTTTCCTGTATATGAACCGAGGTGTCGCGCTAACCTGGCAGAGCGATCCCCAGCCAGCGCTGCAATAAAGAATACCTGCTTAATAGTCATCCCGACTATCGAGTCCCGATTTCGGCTTTTCACGGCCACAGAGCAAAGGCGGCACCGGACCAGGACAAGCGGATCTTTGCGCCAACTGGATGACTGAACCTCTGACTAACCAGGGACTGTCGATGAATTGTATCAATGTTTTTCTTTTAGAAAAGTACTATTAAAATTACTCCTAGGACACTCTCAGAAAGTGTTATTAATTGAGCACGGTCCAATAAAAATTTTATCTCTGACATCGATTAACCTAGCATTTACTTTTTGTAACAGATATCTAGTCTTAAAACTTGTCCATTTCTTTGGAAGAATCCATTACATCAGCGGTATAACGACCTGTTTGCCATTACGTAAATCTGCAGCCGATCCCCTCGAGCGGGCAATTTTACCTTTAGATTTAAAGCAAAGCTATCTTCAGTCTCCAAATTACCTGCTTTCGGAATAGAATGCGGTTAGCGAACGCGACTAGAGTAGGATTACAAGATTTAAAATACTCAGTGACAAGAAACGTCAAAAATTACGTTGCAGAATAGGCTAATCTTAGATTTAATGTTACTACCGGAACACAGGGTATGTCGGGACCTAAAACTGAAAAACAAAGATTGTTGCATCCATATCCCCAATATAACCGAACATTTAGCTCAACAACTAGGTGAAATAAAATAAGTGGCAAAATCAAGTAGAGATATTCAGGCCTCTAAGCAAAATGTTACAAAGTTTTGGGTTCTCCCTAACCGCACGGTTGGCAAGTTTACTTCAAACGATGATTATAATTGTAATCGTCGTGATATTCATCTGTATTGTTGTTAGCGGTGCCTTAAAATGTGTTACACGACTAATTGTACAAGTTACTACGGGAAATAATATACTATTAATGAGAACTAATAATGAGACATATGGGGACTATGAAGAAAAGTCTCACAGTCACAAACGGAGCAATTGTAGTCTAACAGGAGGCGGTGGAAGGCCAGGGCTTACATAAAGCCGGTAAGGGGGAATCTGACCGGAAAGGGGAACGTCTAAACAAGCGTTACTGTCCTTGGGAGTCAAGCGCATCCTGGAGAAATAGGAAAGCTAAGTACCACGTTTTGGGAACCATCTAAACCTCCTAGTAGAAGCGTGATAAGAAGCACCCTCACGCAACCTATCCTCATTATAATACTAAAAGTCACACCCCTCGAGCCGGAGACCCCGGCCCAAGCAGAGAGCCCTCACCTCTGAGCGTGCGCAGCATATTACAGTAGCGCTGTCGCTTTAAGTTGAAGTAAGAGAAATGTAGACCAATAGAAAACTGCTTTGTGTAATTACTTATGCCTACGCATAAGTAGACCATATAAATACCGTACCTGCGTGACCGAACTTTGCGCTAGCTTTGCGGAGCTACCGCCTAGCACCCATCTCCACGCAGACACGACATAAAATATCTCTGCCCCGTGCGTATATCGGCGTCTCGCACAGCGGGTAAACGACCTCGCAGTCGTGGGATAACGCAGGCACGTCGCCGTTATCCGAGCGTTCCCAGGCACAGCAGAGTCATGCGATCGGCAGTACGGCAAGGTGTGAAAGCAAAAAGCAGCCACTAACAAGCACTAGACTGTCATATACAGTAAGGCAAGCACGCCCCACGGTAAGCACAGAAGCCTGCCAATTAATCGCTGAACAGCAATAACAGCTATAACTTTGGTCTAGCACATGGCAATCAAACCTTTCGTTATCTTGAACCCTTCGAGCCCCATGTTGGGCACCAAAAACGACCTTCACGGTTTAACCCCAGCCAGCGACTAAGCACCGCTCAGCCACGTGCTCACTCCCCCCTGGTAGGAGGGGGGAGAGAATCGGAAGAGTAAAAGCGAGAAAACTCACAGGTTGGGATAAAGATGGTTTAACAGGTAAAGCAAAAACCACGCACACAAGCAAAGCAAACCAAGGAATTCATTCGCTCGTTCCCATTGACAGGCAGGTGTTCGGCCATCTGCAGGAAAGCAGGGCTCCATTATGCATAATGGTTACTTGGGAAGACAAAATGCCGTAACTCAGAACATGTCCCCCCTTCCTCCTTCTTCCCACACCTTTATATGCTGAGCATGACATCATATGGTATGGAATAGCCCTTTAGTCAGTTAGTGTCAGCTGTCCCAGCTGTGTCGTGTTTGTGTCCATCGCCGTCCCCCCCTCCCCCCCCCAACTTCTTGTGCACCTGGCAGAGCATGGGAAGCTGAAAAGTACTCGATTTAGTATAAGCACTACTTTGCAACAACTAAAACATCTCTCTATTATTCACACTCTGTTCAGCACGTATCCAAAATGTAGCCCCATACTGGCTACTATAAAGAAAATTAACTCTATCCCGGCCAAAACGAGTACAGTCTCTCCGGCCTCTTCGGGACCTCTCTCACCCCTGTGACGATGCCTCTCGTTCTGTCAGAACCTTTGGCTAAGCTATCTTTGCGCTCCACAGCAGTCTGTCTCTTTTCTGCCTTATAGTATGTTTCTGTTTGGTATCTGGCACCCCAAAGATGTCTATCGTCGGCGCAGATCTCCTCTTGAGTTTTTCAGAGAAGGCGATAGCCTTCATCTGTTTTGACGGACGCATCTCCCGTGGTGTTTTGTGCTGTGCTTTGCAATTTATTTTTCTTCTAACTACCTAGGTGTTAATTAGGCTGCTTCATACAGCCTCTCATATGTTTCTTGTATTTCCATGTTTTTTTCAAGTTTTCTGTCCTTTGGGACTCATGTAGTTCTCCTAACGGAGTCAGTCGGAGAGACTGTCGAGGTGCCTCTGAATCGTTAGTGATTTACAGTACATAGTTTACTTTGCAACCAGAGATATTTTTGAGAAAGGATTCTTACAGGATCTAGATCTGCTTTGTCATTCAGTCCCGTCCACAACGTAGTTCTCGTAGAAGTTAGGAAGCATGTGCCGTCTTGCTAGAAATGAAGCATAACCCTATAGCATTTTGTTATTTTCTATTGGAAACTAAAGCATATCATTTTTGATAATACTATTGATGTTGCATGTAACGAGCTACTTTCCTACACAGCTTAGCATGACATCTATCTTTTCCTATCTACGCCCCAGAAAAATTAGGTTTAATTTTTTACCCTGTTACATCATCGATACAACAGATGTAGTTGTAGTAAAGGGGCAGGGATCGTCATCATCTCCAGTAAGGGTTGCTTTTTCTGTCCAGTACTTTGCATGCTGTAAAATTAAGGCCGATGAAAAAACTCCCTCCTGCTCCCGTGGCTGCCTTTATGCTTTCCGATGGTTTGCCCCTCCCTGTTCCCAGGGGATTGTGGGAAGGGTGGTGGGCGGGGCCTGGGGTATATGAGCCACAGCCTCTCATCAGGGAGCTCATTCTGCTCCTGGGCTTCTTGGGTGTGTGTGCTCTGCTGTTCCTTCAGTTTATCGTTGGTTTTGAGGTAGCTTTTGAGCTAAGCTATGTGGGTAGTTGTGTTTCAATAGTGAGAGATGTGGAGGCATCTGTTTGAGTTAAGGGCTTCAGGTCCACTCAAGGTTTCACCAGCACATATAAGAGAAAGTACATTTATATGCAGGTTTGTTTTTTTTTTCAGATGAGTAATTTTATATTGCATGTTTGGGGTGTCAAGATGGTTTAATAGTATGTTTTGGGGTTTTTTCCTTGTTCTCAGTGCATTGTATTTTTCTGGCATTCCTGACTTTATTGAAGATGGAGTCTTTTTTTTTTTCACCAGTTTGGCTGTATACTGTGGAAGTTGTTGATATCCTCTCCTTATAGGACCGATGGTGAGATGATCTAGCAGGCATTAAGGTGAGCACCTCATACGCATCTGTATATTGTAGCATTTCTCATGAAAGCAGCCGGGACGTGAGGCATAGTGTGTTTGAGGGTATGGAACGGCTCACTGCCTTTCCCGATTGCCCCCAGAGTACCATGTTGTCTCTTGAAATTTTGCAGTTTGTGGCAGGCCCCTCATAGATTATAAGCATCAGGACCTCTCTTATTTTGTGGGCCTGTAGCAGAGCCTGGAGTCTGTGGGAAGACAGAAGATAGGAGGCGCTCACAGGGCACAGCTTGGAAGAGCAGCTCCCGAGGAGTGGCCGATACAGGGGGTTCAGGGGTGCGAGTACAGCGCAGGAGCTGTTGGGAAAGAGTGGGGTCTTTCCCCGATAGTTCAGGAGAAGAGAAGGGGTTTCTAAAGTTTTGGGACCCGGGGATGGTTGGGAAAGGGAGGCGGGTTCACCAGCATTTCTCAGATGGGTTTTGCACTTGGATTTGGGTGTCGATGAGGTCTGTATTTTTGTCTCTACGCAGCTGACGGGAGGTATGCCAAAGTCGCAAGAGAGGCAGCGTAAACTGTCTAGGCCTCCTCATCACAATATGCAGGGCTGAACCTCATCTCGGAAAGCATGAGGTACATTAAAATACATCCTCCAGAAGTCAGAGATCTCTGCTCCTCTGTGCCTTTTCCTTACTTCATTCCCTGACTGAATGTTTCCATCCATCCCTTCACTGTCCCTGTGGATGTCACAGTCATTGTTATTTAGAGGCATTGACTAGGCACTTATTTCCAGATTTCTTGTATCATTGTCTTCCTTGGAACTTCTTGGAGAAGAGGATGCGTATTCTTTGTGCTTGTAACAATCTCCAGGCAGGGCTGTGGGTTTCTTTAGCTCAGTCCTGGGCACACAAGCTTTTCCTATTATTCCATTTTTGCCTTTTTCCTGAAGTGTCCAATGAGGTCTGGTCTAGTATCAGTCATGGCAGTTAGGTTCTCTTCTTGTTCAGCTGTTGTATTTTTAGGCCCAGTTTCTGTAGTCGTAAGGTGTCCATTTTAGATCTTTGAGTCACCATGTCCCACCACGGTGGTTTTTCCATCGGCCGCCTGCCGCTGTAATTCCCTAAGGGGCTTTGTAGGTAACTGGGCTCAAGGGTCTCGAGCCGCCGTCACGGTGGACCTCTCATCCTCGTGGCTTCGTCTGTCAGGCAGTCTCGGTTGCTTCACGCTCGGTTGCTTTTCTTAGGCCGGCCGGGCATTGAAGATTATGGTTCCCGAGTCCTCGGAGATGGACCGACTATACAAGCGGGCTGCTGTTGTGGCCAGTGACCCCGAGGTAGAGCACAGGAGGTGAGCAGAGCTGTGTTAGACTGCTGGGGGATAGGATATGTCTGGGATGTGACTGTTAAGCTAAGGGAAAGAAGAGGGAAGGGTGTATACCATTTCTGGGTGTTACTGTTTGTGTTTTCTTGAACTCGACGATGTTGCTGACTCTGTATGCCAGAGCGGAGCACGCAGCACAGATTACCAAGGTTAGCGGAGCAAAGGGGCCAGAAGGCGTAGGCTCGCTGTTTGTTATGGTATTTGCCAGCATCCGGTTGACTTTGTTTTATTCTCGCTGCAGATGCACGGTAGGGAGCCGAACACCGAAGGGAGGAGGCGAGCGGAGCGCAACGAGAAGGTAGGTCGGCACATGACGACGGAAGGAATGTGCCACTGTTAGTGCCTGTGCGACTAGTTAATGTTCTGTTTGGAAGGTGTAAAGCGACCCACAAAACAACCTGCAGAGCAGGATGTCTGCACCTGAGCTTGTCAGCCAAGGCGAGCGATGAACAGCAAACCGTAGCAGCGGTTATTTTTGAGGGGTAGATCTGTGAGCGGGCGACCGCTTCCAGGCCCAGCGGTCACTTTGTATCTCTGGTTTTCTAGGTGCCGTGGATGATGCCTGGCAACTGTGGGAAAATATCTACTAGCCAATATGTTTTTTTTGTCAAGGATGGATTCAGGCTCCCGGCCCTCTGAAAGCTAAGTTGAGGCACCGGCGCTCGGGAGGGGACGAGGTCGGCAATTGCACGAAGGGGTTGTAAAGATAGCGTAGGGGAGAGGGCTGTCCAGGAAGGGTCCCCTTTGGGCAGGTAAAGGGAGCAGGTTACTCATCGGTATGATGCTAGCATGTTCTGGGCAGGGCAGTTCCAGCCTGTGCCTGTTGCTGTGTAGTTTGTGTGGTCCGTCTTGCGTGTCTTTGAACTTCCTCGGGTCACAATACGTTCTCTTGCGCTCGAGGAGCACGGCGTGTGCCTTTAGTGCAGTACCTATGGTCTCAAATGCCTGTACTCATTGGCATAGCATCAATTGGGTGCTTTTGTCTCGCATCTCAGAAGTTTCTGGATGGTCCTCTTCCGCAGCGGCGTTCCTGGCTGCGTGAGCGGGTCTGATCTAGGCATCTATTTTAGGGCACTGGGACTTTTCCCCACATCCTCTCTTCTTAGGTCTCGAATCCAAGCTTCTTGCACAGACATCCTCTCAGTTTTGAGAGTAACTTCTTGTCACGGGCTGTGATGTTGTACTCCTTTTCTGGGGTTGCCATAGAGCCTCCTCACATCACCATCGCAGCCCCGCAGGTCTTCTTGCCTGACTACATCTTCCGTCTGGGTGTCATTTTTCTTGGTGAGTGTTCTCTCATCTCTGAGGCGCCTTGTTTGTAGCGTTCTCTTTAGTGTTGGTTTGTGCATGTGCGTGTTTGGCTTGGAGCTGCCCTGCTCAGGGGTATAGAGTCAGGGCTGGGCTAGGTGGAATAGCAATAAGAATCGCTATGGCTAATCTGTTGATATGTCTAGACTGAAGCAAAGGTTGTACAGTCATGGGGGACGGAGTAGCTGTTGGCAGCGGGTGAGGACCGTGACTTATGTAGTGTTTTGCAGGTGCCAAGGGGATGACTGGGGGTGTGTGGGAGAGGCAGCTGGAGTGCTTATTGAGCAGAAGGAGTCTCAAAGGTGTTTAGGCTTGTATGTGTAGGGCTTAATGTTTGATTTATGTACTTCCTTTAATGGCAGGCTGTAGCTGAACTGTAGGTGGTGTTCCTAAATAGGAACAAGGCCTCTGGAGTTGTTAAGATAGTACTTTGCATCTGTGTGACTTTTTCAATGATACTATTTTTGCAGATGCAGAGGGACAAGGCACGGAACTAAGCGCAGCGTAGGAGAGCGGAATGCCGTAAGAAGGTGGGTCGGTGTGTGGAATTAAAGGGAAGATGTGATCAGTGTGGCTATGTGACTACGTTACGCTATTTCTATTTTTCTTACTGTGAAAGCGTGAAGCGATGAGCGATGTGGGATCAGGGCACCGTAGCTGACTCGGGCAAGGTGAGCGTTGATCGGTGGGCTGAAGTAGCGGTTACTTTTCAGGTGTTGTGTTGCTGGTGCAGTTTATAAGCAGCAAATGTTATCTGGCTTTTACAGGTGGTGTGCAAACCTGAATATGGAAAACCAAGGAGATGGAGGCCAGGTGGGTGAGCTGTCAAGGGAAAGGAGTGTGAGATGGGGATCGCTATTGGCAGGCTTTGGCTTCAGGCTGTATCTTGGCACGTGCCTTACTGCTGGGGTTTTTTCAGGTGAAGTAGGCAGGCTCGGAGAGGTGATGCTGTGTACTGATGAGGGGTCTGAGAAGGTGAGGCAGTTGAGGGCCAGGCTGGCATCTAATAGCAAAGTACTATATGCTAATGAGTTGAATTTTTACTCTTTGCTGTTGCAGGTTCTGTGCAGGCTGCCTGTGGAATTGAATGAGCGTTTGAGGTGAGCTGGGTAGCAGAGCGGAGGAGCACGGGGCCGGCGATGTCTCGCAAGTGCGATGATAACTTTGCATGTCTTGGCATTGTAGGTGGCACAAGTGATGACAGCCATAGCATCTGAGTGGAATTGGCATGGAGCAGGTGAGCAGAACAGCACAGCGTGTCTGATGCGGGGATGTTGTGGGAAAGGTGCATGGTGACGGATGTGATGCTGACTGATGGCACCATTGTGTGTGGCTTGGTGTTGTGTGGTGGGCTCTTTTTTGGATGATGATGAGGAACCTGGCAACTGCAGGATTTCTTCAGTGGGCTGATTGTGATTTTGTCTTTTTGAGGATGGAAACAGACTTCTGGCCCTCTGAAGGCGAAGCTGAGGCTCCGGTGCTGGGGAGGGGCTGGGGGATGGAGGGGACAGAATTATTGGCAATTGCATGCAGGGGTTGTAAAGATAGTGTAGGGGAGAGGGCTGTCCAGGAGCAGTCCCCGTTGGCCAGGTAAAGGGTAGCAGGTTAATCTTCAACATGACACTAGTGCGTTAGTGGGCAGGGCAGTTCCAGCCTGTGTCTGTTGCTGCGTGGTTTGTGTGGTCTGTCACGTGTGTCTTGGACCTTCCTCGGGTCTCAATGTCCTCTTTGCGCTCAAGGAGCATGGCACACGCCTCGGCCGCCATCCCTAGGGTCTCAAATGCCTGTACTCATCGGCATAGCGCTACTCAGGCACTTTTCCTGCATCAAAGTCTTAAACCGTGGATCGGTCCTGCATCTTGGAGATTTCCCAGCGGTTGTCTTTGTTGCAGCGGTGTTCCTGGCTGTGAGCAGGTCTGCTCTCTAGCTGTCTCTTTTAGTGGAGCGGGACTTTTTCCCTGCATCGTTAAGTTGTTAGGTCTTGAAGCCAGGCTTCTTGCACAGGCATCGTCTCAGTTTTGAGGGTAACTTCTTGTCACGGGCTGTGACGTTCTACTCTTTTTCTGGGGTTGCCGAGAGCCTCCTCCCATCACCATCACGGCCCTGCAGGTCTTCTTGCTTGCTGACATCCTCTGTCTGAGTGTCCTTTTTCTTGCTGAGAGTTTTCTCTCATCTCTGAGGTGCCTTGTTTGTAGCATTCTGTGTAGCGTTGGTCTGTGCATGTGTGTGATTGGCTTGGAGCTGCCCTGCCCAGGGTTGTAGGTGGAATAGCGACAAGAGTCTATGGCTAACCTGTTAATATGCCTAGACTGTTGCGGCAAAGGTTGTACAGTCATCTGAGGTTGAGTAGCCATCAGCAGGTTGTGTGGATAGGTGTTCTCGTAGTGTTTGATGGGGTTGAGTGCAGCCATGTGGGAGGGGCCGTTCAGGGGTAGCGAAGCGGATTCCATGTCAGAGGCGTTAAGGCTTCTTCGTGTGGGACTTAAAGGTGTGGGGTTTTCTGTTTTTTTTTGTAATGGTAGGCTGTAGTTGGACTCTAGATGGTATTCCCAAGTGGGAACAAGATGTCTGGGGTTGCTAAGGTATAGGTCTGCATCCGGGTGGCTTGTTTGATATTGTTTTTGCAGGTGCAGAGGCACAAGCTGTGCAGGGTGATGGAGTAGAGGTGAGCAGAGGACAGTAAGAAGGTGGGTTGGTGCATGGTATTAGAGGAAAGATGTGACTGGTGGCTATGTGACTACATGATGGTGGGTTTTTCTTATTTTGAAGGTATGAAGCAATGAGCTATTTTGGATACGGGCACTGGAATTGACTCAGGCAAGGTGAGTGTTGATCGGTGGGCTGAAGTAGTGGTTATTTTTCAGGCGGTGTGTTGCTAGTGCAGTTATAAACAACAAATGTTATTTGCCTTTTACAGGTGGTGTGTAAACCTCAACATGGAAACCCAAAGTGATGGAGGCCAGGCAGGGGAGCCATCAAGGGAAAGGTGTGCGAGATGGGGATCGGTGCGGGCAGGGTGTGGTTTTGGGCTGTATCTCGGTACGTGCCTTTACCGCTTGGGTTTTTGCAGGTGCCGCACACTGGCTCAGAGGGGCACGGGCAGAGGCTGACGAGAGGTCTGAGAAGGTGAGGCGGATGTGGGACTTGTTGGCATCTACTAGACAAGTACTATATGGCTAGTCAGTCGAAGTGTTTCTCTTTGGTTTTGCAGGTTCTGTGCGGGCTGCCTTTGGAAGTGGATGAGTGTTTGAGGTGGGAAGAGCATTTGAGGTGAGCTGGGGAGCAGAGGAGCACAGGCTGGTGATGTCTTGCAAGCGCCATGGCAATTTTCCATGTCTCGGTATCGTAGGTGCCACAAGTGACGAGAACCACAGCGTCCGACTGTGGAATCGGCATGGAGCAGGTGAGCAGAATGCCACAGTGTGTCTGATGCGGGGGATGTTGTGGGAAGGTGCCTGGTGACAGATCTGCTGCTGACTGATGGCATGGTTGTGTGGCTTGGGGTGGGGTGTTTTTTTGCAGATGATGATGAGGAAGCTGGCACCTGCAGGATTCCTCCAGTGGGCAGATTGTGGTTTTTGTCTTGTTGAGGATGGAATGAGACTCGTGGCCCTCTGAAGGCGAAGTTGAGGCACCGGTGCTGGGGAGGGGGCAAGAGGACAAGGTTGGCAATTACATGAAGGGGTTGTAAAGATAGCGTAGGGGAGAGGGCTGTCCCGGAGGAGTCCCCCTTGGGCAGGTAAAGGGTAGCGGGTTACTCTTCAGCATGACACTAGTGCATTAGTGGGCAGGGCAGTTCCAGCCTGTGTCTGTCTGTTGTGTAGTTTGTGTGGTCTGTCTTGTGTGTCTTGGACCTTCCTCGGGTCTCCATGTCCTCTTTGCGCTCAAGGAGCACGGCACGTGCCTCGGCCACCATCCCTAGGTTCTTGAATTCCTGTACCCATTGGCATAGTGCTACTCAGGCACTTCTTTTCTTGCATCAAAGTCTTAAAGCGTGGATCGGTCCTGTATCTTGGAGACTTCCCGGCGGTCTTCCTTGCTGTGAGCAGGTCTGCTCTCTAGCTGTCTCTTTTAGTAGAGTGGGAGTTCTTCCCTGCATCCTTGAGTTGTTAGGTCTTGAAGCCAGGCTTCTTGCACAGGCATCGTCTCAGTTTTGAGGGTAGCTTCCTATCATGGGCTGTGATGTTCTACTCTTTTTTTCTGGGGTTGCCACAGAGCCTCCTCCCATCACCATCACTGCCCTGCAGGTAGTCTTGCTTGCTGACGTCTTCTGTCCGAGTGTCCTTTTTCTTGCTGAGAGTTTTCCCTCATCTCTGAGGCGCCTTGTTTGTAGCATTCTGTGTAGCGTTGGTCTGTGCATGTATGTGATTGGCTGGGAGCTGCCCTGCCCGGGGGTATAGAGTTGGGGCTGGGTAGGTGGAATAGTGACAAGAGTAGCTGTGGCTAACATGTCGATATGCCTGGACTGTTGAGGTAAAGGTTGTACTGTCATCTTGCATGGAGTAGCTGTCGGCAGCAGGTGAGGACCATGGCTTCTGTAGCATTTGGCAAGTGCCAAGGGGATGACTGGAGGTGTGTGGGAGAGGCAGCTAGAGTGCTCGTTGAGCAGAAGGAGTCTCAAAGGTGTTTAGGCTTGTATGTGTAGGGCTTAATGTTTGATTTATGTACTTCCTTTAATGGCAGGCTGTAGCTGAACTGTAGGTGGTGTTCCTAAATAGGAACAAGGCCTCTGGAGTTGTTAAGATAGTACTTTGCATCTGTGTGACTTTTTCAATGATATTATTTTTGCAGATGCAGAGGGACAAGGCACGCAACTAAGCGCAGCGTAGGAGAGCAGATTGTATTAGGACTTGGGTGATATTATAGGGAAGATGTGACCAGTGTGGCTATATGACTACATTACGGTATTTCTATTTTTCTTACTGTGAAAGCGTGAAGCGATGAGCGATGTGGGATCAGGGCACCGTAGCTGACTCGGGCAAGGTGAGCGTTGATCGGTGGGCTGAAGTAGCGGTTACTTTTCAGGTGTTGTGTTGCTGGTGCAGTTTATAAGCAGCAAATGTTATCTGGCTTTTACAGGTGGTGTGCTAACCTGAACATGGAAAACCAATGAGACGGAGGCCAGGTGGGTGAGCTGTCAAGGGAAAGGAGTGTGAGATGGGGATCGCTATTGGCAGGCTTTGGCTTCAGGCTGTATCTTGGCACGTGCCTTACTGCTGGGGTTTTTTCAGGTGAAGTAGGCAGGCTCGGAGGGGTGATGCTGTGTACTGACAAGGGGTCCGTGAAGGTGAGGCAGATGTGGGCTAGGTTAGCATCTAATAGCAAAGTACGATATGCTGATGAGTTGATTTTTTTACTCTTTGCTGTTGCAGGTTCTGTGCAGGCTGCCTTTGTAATTGGATGAGTGTTTGAGGTGGGAAGAGAGTTTGAGGTGAGCTGGGTAGCCGAGCAGAGGAGCAGGGGCTGGCGATGTCTCGCAAGTGCAATGGTAACTTTGCATGTCTTGGTATTGTAGGTGCCATAAGTGACAACCACCACAGCGTCCGACTGTGGAATTAGCTTGGAGCAGGCCAGCAGAATGCCACAGCGTGTCTGATGCGGGGATGTTGTGGGAAAGGTGCGTGGTGACGGATGCACTGCTGACTGACGGCACGGCTGAGTGTGGCTTGGGGTGGGTTTTTTTTTTTTGCAGATGATGATGAGGAAGCTGGCAACTGCAGGACTTCTCCAGTGGGGTGATGGTGGTTTTTTTGTTTTGTTTTTGTTGAGGATGGAATGAGACTTGTGGCTCTCTGAAGGTGAGGTTGAGGCTCGGTGCTGGGGAGGGGGCAAGGGGATAAGGTTGGCAATTGCATGAAGGGGTTGTAAAGATAGTGTAGGGGAGAGGGCTGTCCAGGAGGAGTCCCCTTTGGGCAGGTAAAGGGTAGCAGGTTACTCTTCAGCATGACATGAGTGTATTGGTGGGCAGGGCAGTTCCAGCCTGTGTCTGTCTGTTGTGTAGTTTGTGTGGTCTGTCTTGTGTGTCTTGGACCTTCCTCGGGTCTCCATGTCCTCTTTGCTCTTTGTGCTCAAGGAGCACGGCACACGCCTCGGCCACCATCCCTAGGTTCTTGAATTCCTGTACCCATTGGCATAGTGCTACTCAGGCACTTCTTTTCTTGCATCAAAGTCTTAAAGCGTGGATCGGTCCTGCATCTTGGAGATTTCCCAGCGGTTGTCTTTGTTGCAGCGGTGTTCCTGGCTGTGAGCAGGTCTGCTCTCTAGCCGTCTCTTTTAGTGGAGTGGGAGTTCTTCCCTGCATCCTTGAGTTGTTAGGTCTTGAAGCCAGGCTTCTTGCACAGGCATCGTCTCAGTTGTGAGGGTAACTTCTTGTCACGGGCTGTGACGTTCTACTCTTTTTCTGGGGTTGCCACAGAGCCTCCTCCCATCACCATCACGGCCCTGCAGGTCTTCTTGCTTGCTGACATCTTCTGTCTGAGTGTCCTTTTTCTTGCTGAGAGTTTTCTCTCATCTCTGAGGTGCCTTGTTTGTAGCGTTCTGTGTAGTGTTGGTCTGTGCATGTGTGTGTTTGGCTGGGAGCTGCCCTGCCCGGGGGTTGTAGAGTCAGTGGTAGGTGGAATAGCAACAAGAGTCTCTGGCTAATCTGGTGATATGCCTAGACTGTTGCGGCAAAGGTTGTACAGTCGTCTGAGGTTGAGTAGCCATCAGCAGGTAGTGTGGACAGCTGTTCCTGTAGTGTTTGGGGTTCCATGCAGCCATGTGGGAGGGGCCGTTCAGGGGTAGCGAGGCGGATTCCATGTCAGAGGTGTTAAGGCTTCTTTGTGTAGGCCTTAAAGGTGTGGGGCTTTCTGTTTTGCTGTTTTGTTTTGTAATGGTAGGCTGTAGTTGGACTCTAGATGGTATTCCTAAGTGGGAACAAGATGTCTTGGGTTGCTAAGGTATAGGTCTGCATCTGGGTAGCTTGTTTGATGATATTGTTTTTACAGGTGCTGAGGAATGAGCCATGCACCACTCACCTGTAGAGGCGGCAAGTGGATCACCAGAAGATGGTCTTTGTGTGCATTTTCTCCATTATCTTTGAGAAGTTGTTCTGGACATCCAAGAAGACTGCAAGCAGTCTAATGTCATCCCCATCTACAACAAGGGCTTAAAGGAGGATAGAGGAAATCATAGCCTTGTCAGTCATATTTTGGTCCTTAGGCAAGATGCGGAATGAAGCGTCCTGGGGGCTATTACAAGGCAAATGAAGCACGTGATTGAGAAAAGCTAGCACGGATTCCACAAGGGCAAGTAGTGCTTCACACACCCGATTGCCCTCTATGTCTAAGTAACCTGCTCGGTCGATGGGGGGAGAGCGGCGGACGTAGTCTTTCCGGATTGTTCCGAGGCTTTTGATAGTTTCCCACAGCTTCCCTCTGGAATACTGCTGCATTCTGGTGTAGACAACTGGCTTGTGGGGTGGATGGGGAAGTGGGTGACAGGCCACACCCAGAGGATGGTGGCAAATAGCTCCTTCTGAAACCGGCCACCTGGCAGAGGTGGGATTTCATGGGCATTGATATCGGGGCAATGGTCTTTAGTATCCTCGTAGCTGATCTTGATGATAATGGGATCAAGCGTGTCCTGATCAAGTTTGATAATGACCTGAAACTGAGTGGGGAAGCGGGCACTTTGGAGGGGAGAGGCACCCTGCAGGAAGACCTGGATAGGCTGGAAGAGTGCATTCTTGTACCTGGGAAAACATAATCCAGGAGTGCGGCACAGGCTGGGATTTACCCGGCCGGGGAGGAGCCGCGGAAAGGGACACCGGCGGTCCCGGCGGAGAACAAGCTCGATACGAGCGAACGGCATGCTGCTGTGGCAAAGAAAGCGAATGGGATGCAGGGTTACATTAACAAGGATGTCACCAGCAGAGATAATGAAGTCATTATACCGCTCTACATGGTGCTTGTCAGGCCACACCTGGAATACTGTGTGTATATATTTTTGGTACCCTGCTACTCAAAAAACAGGTGAATAGGCTGGAGAGGGTGCAGAGAATGGCCACAAAGATGATTAAAGGACTGGGAAGTGTGCCCTGCCATGTGAGCAAAGGCTGAGAGAACTGGGATTGTTCAGCCCTGAGAAAAGCAGGCTTAGGGGAGACTTTATCACTAAGTTTCCGTCTTCAAAGGGTGGCTCCAAAGAAGATGGAGTCTCCCCTTTTACAAGGAGTCCCATGGCAAAGATGAAGGAAAATGGGCCCAAGCTACTTGTGCAGTGATTCTGATTGGACACAAGAGGAAAATATTTTACAATGAGTGTAATCAGCCACAGAAACAATCTTCCAGCGGATTCCCCAATATTGCACACTTTTAAGATTCAGCCAGACAGGGTGCCGGGCCATCTTGTGTAGAGATAGATTTTGTCAAGAAAGGTTGGACCAGATGGTCCTTGAGGTCCCTTCCAACTTGGTATGCTATGAACCAATCATGAGGGTGAGGGTTAGGTATCATGAAGGTATCTTATGGTGAGGCCGTTTCAGGGATGGCTCTAGAGCTGGGGTGATACACCATCATGGCAGGTGGGTGGTGAAATAGTAGTGTTATGAGTGGGTGGGGGTTGTTGAAGGCGTGTTAGTTTCTGGCTGTTCCTAACCATGTATGTGTGAAATATGTTATTGCAGGTTGTATTTAGTCTTGAGAGTAAATTTCAAAGAAATTAGAATAAAAAACCCCAGCTGGGGGATGTTTTTTTTTTTTTTCCCCCTCCTCCGGCTGGGGTTTTTTTCCCTGGTCCCGGCTGCTCTGCAAGGCGATGTTCATCGCCAATGTTTGGGCGGAGGTCAGGCTCGAGACGGGGTTTTTGCAGGCAGGGCGATTTGTGAGGCCCCTGGGAACACCGTTCCTGGGGAGCAGTGACCTAGAATGTGGCATATGTGTGTCATTGCAGGGAGGTAGGTTGTGTTATGGGAGGATGATTGAGATTGTGCTAAATATTTGGAATGGTTAGGGGAGGATGCTAGAGGCTCTTGCAGTTGAGGGGAGAGGGGAATTGGAGTCGGTGGTTGTGGTAGGGTTAGGGTTGTAGTAGTGTTGAAGAGCAACAGGTTGTGAAGGTTAGGGTTGTAGCAGTGGTGATGAGGACCAGCTGGTGATCTGGGTGGGCTTTAATGTTGTTATGTAAGAGTATAAAGTATTTTGAGGGGCTCCATAATTTCTCATGCAGTGATATGATTTGGAGCTTTGCTTTTCTGTGCAGGCATGGAAGTAGAGAGCTAGCACAGAGTAGCAGAGGAGCTCAGGGGCTTTAAATCAGAAAGATTTAAAATAGCAGTAGCAGTAGTAGAAAAGCACATACTCCCTGGGAGTAACAACTGCAACAACTTTAAAATTTGAATTAAAAAAAAAAAAATTACTCCCAGGGAGTGTGCCCTTTTCTACTGCTGCACCAGTGTATACATAGTATTTTTATTTTTTTTTCTTTGTTCCCCCCCCCATGCTGCACCCCAACCCCCCAGCTGAAGCCACCCCGATCACCCCCCCCACACACCTGTCCCCACTTCCCACCCCAGGACTAACCAGCAATGAACCACACCCCACAACCCCCCTCCCCCCCCACCAATTATGCAAATGCAATGCAAAAACACCCCCTGTACACCCCCCACACCACAGGGGTCAAGACCCCCCTACCCCTACCACCCCACTAACGCTACCCCCAACAGCCCCTACAGGTCAGGGGTCACCAGAGGTCAGGACCCTGAACCCCCACCCAGCAGGGTCAAGGTCACCAGGGTGACAACCCTCAAAGGTCACAGGGCCATCAAGGGGTCAAAAGGTCAAGACACACAATCAGGGTCATTAGGGCTGGAGACTGACAAGGTCAGGTGGACATTAGGGTTAGGGTCAGAGGTCACCCCCAAGGTCAAGGGTTAGGGGTTGTGCGGTCAGGGTCACTAGGGATCAGGGGTCAAGGGTCATTGGGGTCAGGGTCATTGGGGTCAGGGGTCATTGGGGTCATGGGTCATTGGGGTCAGGGGTCAGGCGTCATTGGGTCATTGGGGTCAGGGGTCAGGGGTCACTGGGGTCAGGGGTCATTGGGTCATTGGGGTCAGGAGTCAGGGGTCATTGGGTCATTGGGGTCAGGGGTCATTGGGGTCAGGGGTCAGAGGTCATTGGGGTCAGAGGTCATTGGGGTCAGGGGTCAAGGTCATTGGGGTCATTGGGGTCAGGGGTCATTGGGGTCAGGGGTCAAGGTCATTGGGGTCAGGGGTCAAGGTCATTGGGGTCAGGGGTCATTGGGGTAATGGGTCAAGGTCATTGGGGTCATGGGTCAAGGTCATTGGGGTCATTGGGGTCAGGGGTCATTGGGGTCAGGGTCATTTGGGTCAGGGGTCAAGGTCATTGGGGTCAGGGGTCAAGGTCATTGGGGTCAGGGGTCATTGGGGTCAGGGGTCAGAGGTCATTGGGGTCAGAGGTCATTGGAGTCAGGGGTCAAGGTCATTGGGGTCATTGGGGTCATGGGTCATTGGGGTCAGGGGTCAAGGTCATTGGGGTCAGGGGTCAAGGTCATTGGGGTCGGGGTCAAGGGTCATTGGGGTCAGGGGTCAAGGTCATTGGGGTCAGGGGTCATTGGTCATTGGGGTCAGGGTCATTGGGGTCAGGGATCAAGGTCATTGGGGTCAGGGGTCATGGGTCAAGGTCATTGGGGTCATTGGGGTCAGGGGTCATTGGGGTCATTGGGGTCAGGGGTCAAGGTCATTGGGGTCAGGGGTCATTGGGGTCATTGGGGTCAGGGGTCATTGGGGTCAGGGGTCATTGGGGTCAGGGGTCAAGGTCATTGCGGTCAAGGTCATTGGGGTCAGGGGTCAAGGTCATT
>NW_027445481.1:2500-5000 GCF_035582795.1 Mycteria americana | reverse complement strand
GGGTTAGGGTTAGGGTTAGGGTTAGGGTTAGGGTTAGGGGGTTAGGGTTAGGGTTAGGGTTAGGGTTAGGGTTAGGGTTAGGGTTAGGGTTAGGGTTAGGGTTAGGGTTAGGGTTAGGGTTAGGGTTAGGGTTAGGGTTAGGGTTAGGGTTAGGGTTAGGGTTAGGGTTAGGGTTAGGGTTAGGGTTAGGGTTAGGGTTAGGGTTAGGGTTAGGGTTAGGGTTAGGGTTAGGGTTAGGGTTAGGGTTAGGGTTAGGGTTAGGGTTAGGGTTAGGGTTAGGGTTAGGGTTAGGGTTAGGGTTAGGGTTAGGGTTAGGGTTAGGGTTAGGGTTAGGGTTAGGGTTAGGGTTAGGGTTAGGGTTAGGGTTAGGGTTAGGGTTAGGGTTAGGGTTAGGGTTAGGGTTAGGGTTAGGGTTAGGGTTAGGGTTAGGGTTAGGGTTAGGGTTAGGGTTAGGGTTAGGGTTAGGGTTAGGGTTAGGGTTAGGGTTAGGGTTAGGGTTAGGGTTAGGGTTAGGGTTAGGGTTAGGGTTAGGGTTAGGGTTAGGGTTAGGGTTAGGGTTAGGGTTAGGGTTAGGGTTAGGGTTAGGGTTAGGGTTAGGGTTAGGGTTAGGGTTAGGGTTAGGGTTAGGGTTAGGGTTAGGGTTAGGGTTAGGGTTAGGGTTAGGGTTAGGGTTAGGGTTAGGGTTAGGGTTAGGGTTAGGGTTAGGGTTAGGGTTAGGGTTAGGGTTAGGGTTAGGGTTAGGGTTAGGGTTAGGGTTAGGGTTAGGGTTAGGGTTAGGGTTAGGGTTAGGGTTAGGGTTAGGGTTAGGGTTAGGGTTAGGGTTAGGGTTAGGGTTAGGGTTAGGGTTAGGGTTAGGGTTAGGGTTAGGGTTAGGGTTAGGGTTAGGGTTAGGGTTAGGGTTAGGGTTAGGGTTAGGGTTAGGGTTAGGGTTAGGGTTAGGGTTAGGGTTAGGGTTAGGGTTAGGGTTAGGGTTAGGGTTAGGGTTAGGGTTAGGGTTAGGGTTAGGGTTAGGGTTAGGGTTAGGGTTAGGGTTAGGGTTAGGGTTAGGGTTAGGGTTAGGGTTAGGGTTAGGGTTAGGGTTAGGGTTAGGGTTAGGGTTAGGGTTAGGGTTAGGGTTAGGGTTAGGGTTAGGGTTAGGGTTAGGGTTAGGGTTAGGGTTAGGGTTAGGGTTAGGGTTAGGGTTAGGGTTAGGGTTAGGGTTAGGGTTAGGGTTAGGGTTAGGGTTAGGGTTAGGGTTAGGGTTAGGGTTAGGGTTAGGGTTAGGGTTAGGGTTAGGGTTAGGGTTAGGGTTAGGGTTAGGGTTAGGGTTAGGGTTAGGGTTAGGGTTAGGGTTAGGGTTAGGGTTAGGGTTAGGGTTAGGGTTAGGGTTAGGGTTAGGGTTAGGGTTAGGGTTAGGGTTAGGGTTAGGGTTAGGGTTAGGGTTAGGGTTAGGGTTAGGGTTAGGGTTAGGGTTAGGGTTAGGGTTAGGGTTAGGGTTAGGGTTAGGGTTAGGGTTAGGGTTAGGGTTAGGGTTAGGGTTAGGGTTAGGGTTAGGGTTAGGGTTAGGGTTAGGGTTAGGGTTAGGGTTAGGGTTAGGGTTAGGGTTAGGGTTAGGGTTAGGGTTAGGGTTAGGGTTAGGGTTAGGGTTAGGGTTAGGGTTAGGGTTAGGGTTAGGGTTAGGGTTAGGGTTAGGGTTAGGGTTAGGGTTAGGGTTAGGGTTAGGGTTAGGGTTAGGGTTAGGGTTAGGGTTAGGGTTAGGGTTAGGGTTAGGGTTAGGGTTAGGGTTAGGGTTAGGGTTAGGGTTAGGGTTAGGGTTAGGGTTAGGGTTAGGGTTAGGGTTAGGGTTAGGGTTAGGGTTAGGGTTAGGGTTAGGGTTAGGGTTAGGGTTAGGGTTAGGGTTAGGGTTAGGGTTAGGGTTAGGGTTAGGGTTAGGGTTAGGGTTAGGGTTAGGGTTAGGGTTAGGGTTAGGGTTAGGGTTAGGGTTAGGGTTAGGGTTAGGGTTAGGGTTAGGGTTAGGGTTAGGGTTAGGGTTAGGGTTAGGGTTAGGGTTAGGGTTAGGGTTAGGGTTAGGGTTAGGGTTAGGGTTAGGGTTAGGGTTAGGGTTAGGGTTAGGGTTAGGGTTAGGGTTAGGGTTAGGGTTAGGGTTAGGGTTAGGGTTAGGGTTAGGGTTAGGGTTAGGGTTAGGGTTAGGGTTAGGGTTAGGGTTAGGGTTAGGGTTAGGGTTAGGGTTAGGGTTAGGGTTAGGGTTAGGGTTAGGGTTAGGGTTAGGGTTAGGGTTAGGGTTAGGGTTAGGGTTAGGGTTAGGGTTAGGGTTAGGGTTAGGGTTAGGGTTAGGGTTAGGGTTAGGGTTAGGGTTAGGGTTAGGGTTAGGGTTAGGGTTAGGGTTAGGGTTAGGGTTAGGGTTAGGGTTAGGGTTAGGGTTAGGGTTAGGGTTAGGGTTAGGGTTAGGGTTAGGGTTAGGGTTAGGGTTAGGGTTAGGGTTAGGGTTAGGGTTAGGGTTAGGGTTAGGGTTAGGGTTAGG
>NW_027445480.1:106294-110052 GCF_035582795.1 Mycteria americana | reverse complement strand
AAATAAATTCTTTTTAAATTAATAAATAAATAACTTTTTATTTCAATGGAATAATTTTTAATTTGAGTCTTAATACAAAAAAATTAAATGTAAATAATTTTTTTAAATTTATTTACTTTAGTTTATTTATTTTATTTTTATGTATTTTATTCTGATTTCTCATTTTGCAGACTGGTCTTATTTTTAATAGACGGATTTTTTACGAGCCCCCCCCCCGCGTTCCCGGCCGGGAGAAGCGGGCCGCCCGGTCCAGGCACCTGGCTCCGGAGCACGGAGCGGCCAGCAGGTCTACCCGGCTCCGCGGCAGCAGCCACCCTGATCCGGGGTCGGCGGCGGTTCCCTGGTCCAGCAGCCTCGGCTGCGCGGAGCGGCTTACACGTCTACCCGGCTCCGGGGCGGCAGGCGGCCGGCAGGTCTACCCGGCTCCGGGGCGGCAGGCGGCCGGCAGGTCTACCCGGCTCCGGGGCGGCAGGCGGCCGCCAGGTCTACCCGGCTCCGGGGCGGCAGGCGGCCGCCAGGTCTACCCGGCTCCGGGGCGGCAGGCGGCCGCCAGGTCTACCCGGCTCCGGGGCGGCAGGCGGCCGCCAGGTCTACCCGGCTCCGGGGCGGCAGGCGGCCGCCAGGTCTACCCGGCTCCGGGGCGGCAGGCGGCCGCCAGGTCTACCCGGCTCCGGGGCGGCAGGCGGCCGCCAGGTCTACCCGGCGCCGGGGCGGCAGGCGGCCGCCAGGTCTACCCGGCTCCGGGGCGGCAGGCGGCCGCCAGGTCTACCCGGCTCCGGGGCGGCAGGCGGCCGGCAGGTCTACCCGGCGCCGGGGCGGCAGGCGGCCGCCAGGTCTACCCGGCTCCGGGGCGGCAGGCGGCCGGCAGGTCTACCCGGCTCCGGGGCGGCAGGCGGCCGGCAGGTCTACCCGGCTCCGGGGCGGCAGGCGGCCGCCAGGTCTACCCGGCTCCGGGGCGGCAGGCGGCCGCCAGGTCTACCCGGCTCCGGGGCGGCAGGCGGCCGGCAGGTCTACCCGGCTCCGGGGCGGCAGGCGGCCGGCAGGTCTACCCGGCTCCGGGGCGGCAGGCGGCCGCCAGGTCTACCCGGCTCCGGGGCGGCAGGCGGCCGCCAGGTCTACCCGGCTCCGGGGCGGCAGGCGGCCGGCAGGTCTACCCGGCTCCGGGGCGGCAGGCGGCCGGCAGGTCTACCCGGCTCCGGGGCGGCAGGCGGCCGCCAGGTCTACCCGGCTCCGGGGCGGCAGGCGGCCGCCAGGTCTACCCGGCTCCGGGGCGGCAGGCGGCCGCCAGGTCTACCCGGCTCCGGGGCGGCAGGCGGCCGCCAGGTCTACCCGGCTCCGCGGCCGGCCGCCAGGTCTACCCGTGTTCGGATCCCGGGGCGGCCAGCGGCGGTATCCGGAGACCTCGGGATGTCGCTGCCGGAGTGTCCGGCGGAAGGGGCGGCCAGGTCTACCCGGCTCCGGCGGGACTTAGTCGCTGTTCTGGGGCTGACGGGTAGACCTGTTGTCCCCGGCGCAACCTCGGAGCTTCCGAAGGGGTCGCTGTTCTTCGCTGCCTCCAGTTACGTCATCGTAGAAGGCGGCGTGATTGGCGCGTCTCCCCGCTGGCCAGAGGCGCCGCTCTTGCAAGTTGCCGGGGCCGGGGCCGTGCCGGTCCGTATTATAGGAGCGGGCGGTGACTCGTCTCCGGAAGGGCACTCGTGAGCGGCTGCTACCCTGGCGGCTCTGCCGTCTTAGTGGGGCACTGCGCGGTCGCTAGTAGAGGAGCGGGCGGTGACTCGTCTCCGGCAGGGCACTCGTGAGCAGCTGCTACCCTGGCGGCTCCGCCGTCTCAGTGGGGCAGTCTGCGGCCGCTGTGGCGGTTACCCCGGCGGTTCGGCTCGGTTCCCAGCTGCTCGGCACGGCCGTCCCCCGGCGCTTGCCCGACAAGTCAGCCAGGTGTGGCTGTGAGAGGCCGGGGGAAGGGGGCAGCCAGAGCCGCAGGCAGGCTCTGGCAGTAGGTGCCGAGTGGTGCGAGGCGTAAAGCCGGCTGCCGCGGGGCAGGGCAAAGACTGGCGGCCGGCGGCGGTCGCCAGCACTCGAACGCTGGAAGAGCGGGGGAGCCGAGGCTGCCGCGGCTTTCCCCCGGCTCCCGAAGGCCCGATGACGGCAAGAGCAGATCCCAGGCCGTTAGAGCAGCGGGGCAGAGAGGCCCGTGAGTGTCCTGAGGGCCAGCTGGGTGACGGCAGCGGGCGAGGTGGCGGCACCTCGTCTTCTTTTCTCCGGCCCTAAGCTGGAGCCCGCGAAGCGGGCAGAGAGCGGCGGCCGGTCGCGGTGGCCGGCAGCCGAACGCAGACGGCCCGGGGGGGGTTTATGAGCCTGCCGCGGCTCCCCTCCCGGCCCCCGAAGGGCCCCATGACGGTGCAGGCGAGGCGGCGGCGCCTCGGCCTCCTGTTTTTTGCCGGTATGAGCCATACGCGGGCGGCCCGTGGTGTCTGGCCTGCCCCGGCTTCCCCGGTTGCCGGAGGGCCCATCGGAAACGTCTGCACGGAGACGGGCGAAGCGGCGGCGCCTCGTTCTCTGTTTTTCTCCGGCCCTAAGCCGGGACCCGCGAAGCGGGCAGAGAGCGGCGGCCGGTCCCAGTTGGCCGGCAGCCCACTGCAGACGGCCAGGGGGTCTTAGAGCCTGCCGCGGCTTCCCCCCCCGGCCCCCGAGCGCCCCGTGATGATGGTGCAGGCGAGGCGGCGGCGCCTCGGCCTCCTGTTTTTTTGCCGGTACGAGCCATACGCGGGCGGCCCGTGGTGTCTGGCCTGCCCCGGCGGCTTCCCCGGTTGTCGGAGGGCTCGGTGGAAAAGGTCTGCAGGGAAAGACGGGCGAGGCGGCGGCGCCTCGCCCTTTGTTGCTCTCCGGCCCTAAGCTGGAGCCCGCGAGGCGGGCAGAGAGCGGTGGCCGTTCCCAGTTGGCCGGCCACCTTGGGTGGCCGGGGATGTGGTGCCTTTAGCGGCTTTCCCCGGCCCCGGATAGGCGGGGATGAGCCCCCGTGAGGCGCGGTGCCTCGTGTTTCTGCATTTTTTTTTCCCCGCGGGGTTAAGCGGCTTCCCCGCGGGGCGGGCAAAGACCGGTGGCCGGCGGCGGCCGCCGGCACACTCGAACGCTTGACGGACCCGGGGGAGTTGGGCCTGCCGCGGCCGTCCCCCGGTGCCGTCGACCTCGCTGAAGGGAATCGTTGTCCGGAGCAGGGGGCCGGCGGCACCCCCTGCCCTTAACTGATCCAGACCCGCAGGCAGCGCCCGCTGAGGCGTCCCCGAGCGCGTCGCAGAGGCTTCACGGCGGGCCGGCTCTGCCGGTGTTCAGGCCGCGTTGCACCTCTGGCGGACGCGGCTCGCTCGCTCGCACGCAGGGCCCCGCGTCTGCTGTCGGCCTCCCCGGCCGGCGGCGGGCGCGCGCGGCTGTCGTTGTCCCAGGACCTTGGCCGTGGGGCCTCCGCTTCTTTTCCTTCTCTTCCTATCTTTCCTTCCTGATCGATGAGGCACTTGAGGCACGTCGGAGAGGCTTCACGGCGGGCCGGCCCTGCCGGTGTTCAGGCCGCGTTGCACCTCTCCACCGACGTTGCCCTCTCGCTCGCACGCAGAGCCCCGCGTCTGCCGTCGGCCTCCCCGGCTGGCGGCGGGCGCGCGCGGCTGTCGTTGTCCCAGGACGTGGAGGGCGGCTTCCAGGCCGTCAGGGCCCGGGCCGGTCCCGCAAAGCCGGAGGGCAGAAGGGGACCCTGTGCCGGCAGGAAC
>NW_027445480.1:98794-101294 GCF_035582795.1 Mycteria americana | reverse complement strand
CCTCCGGGCGTTCCGGGCTTGGCGCGCGGCGCCGGGCGGCGCGGCGGGCCGCCGCCTCCCCTGCACCTTCCGCCACGAGGGAGCCGGGGGGCGGCTGTGCCGCCGCCGCCGCCGCTGGTGGGCGAGGCCCTGTGCCGGTTGGCGCGTCCCGCGCCAGCGGGCGGCCCGAGCCACGGCTCTCCTCCCGGGCGCAGCGCCGGGCTACTGAGGGAAACCCCGGGCCCCGGGAAGGAGGACGAGGCAGTGGCGGCGGATGTCGGGCGCGCCCCCGCGGGCGGACGCTCCCCCGAGGGCGGCAGCGGGGGAGGCACCCCCGCGGGGCCTTGCAGGTCGTTTCCCTCGCCCCAGGGTCAGGTACCTAGCGTCCACGCTTCCGCGGCCCTCCCTCGGCGTGAGCCCGGGGGTCGAAGGCCGCGGAGAGCCGGGCGGAGGTTTAAAGACTCGGGCGGCTCGATGCGGCCCGGGGGGCGGCCGGGCGGCGGTGCCGTAAGGGGGGGCGGGAGTCGCTCTCGCAAAGCCCCCTGTGTCGGCCGCCGCCCGCGCCCGTCCCGCGGGCAGCCGAGCCGGGGAGGGGTCCCACTGCCCCCCCCACCCCGCGGTCCGGTCTCGGCGGAGAGACCGCGGCGCGGTCGGCCGTGGCCGGCCTGCCTGCCTCGAAACGGGCGACCCCGGCGGGAGCGCGGCTCTCCGCCGGGGGCGGCGAGTCCCCGCGGTGGGGGCTCGCCCGGCGGCCCGCCGGGGCCGCCGCGCCTCCGTCGCAGCGCCGCGCCGCGCTGCGCTCCGGCTCCCCTCCCCGCCCTGGCGAGCGCTCGGCGGTCTCCCGCCGCCGGCCCGCCGGCTCGGGCGGTGCCCCGGGCCGAGCGGCGGCGGCGCCGCTCGGCGCGTCCGTCGCCCGGAGGGCACCCGTGGCCGGCCCGGCCCGGGCCCCTGCCCGTTGCCTTCCCGCGTCGCCCTTCCCGGCAGCGCCGCGGCGGGGGGCAGGCGGGGCGGCCGGGGGCGCCTCCCTCCCGGTCTCCGCGTGGAGACGGGGAGAGCGGGCGGCGCCTCCGGCTTGGCGCCGTCTGCCCTTCCGCTCGGCGCGTGCCCGCGGAAGGGGCCGAGGCGAGAAGCGGCGGCGGTGTGGTTCCGGGAGGGCAGCCGCTCCGCTCCGCTCCGGCGGGGTGGCGGGCCGCCGTCCGGCGGCCCGCGGCCGAGGCGTCGCCGGCTCGAGCTCCGGCGGTCGCCGCCTCCGGCGCGGCGGCGGAGGGGCCGGCGGGGCGAGCCGGGTGGGGGAAAAACCGGCTGTCGCAGCGCGGCGTAGCTTGCGCGGAGGCGCGCGCGGGCCCGGCGGGGCGCCCCGCTGGTGTGCTGAGCAGCAGCAGCAGCCCAGCAGAGCAGCGCGCGTGTCCGGAGCGAGGCGGGCAGGCGGCGCGGCGGGGCGCGCCGCGGCCTCCGTGCGGAGGCCGGTCCGAGCCCGGGCGCCTGGGCCGCCCCCGAAGCGAGCAAGGTGCTTGTCCCAGGTGGGTGGGGAGCGCGGGCTCCCCGCCCTTGGCCTTGCCGTTCGGGGTTTTCCGTTCCATTTTACCCCCCCCTTCTTCCGTGTGCGTGCTCGTACGGTCAGTCGAGGCGAGGCCTCGCCGTCGCGCGCGCGCGCGCCGCCGCGTCGCGTGGCGTCGCGTCCCCTCCGCGCGGGCGGAGGGGCGGGCGGCCGGGCGGGCGGCCGGGCGGGCGGGCGGCGGGCCGTCCTCCGAGAAGGGGCCGCTTTTGTCGAGCGGTCCCGGCCCCCCCGCGCGCGCGGGGCGGTGCCGAAAGGCAGACAACTCTTAGCGGTGGATCACTCGGCTCGTGCGTCGATGAAGAACGCAGCTAGCTGCGAGAATTAATGTGAATTGCAGGACACATTGATCATCGACACTTCGAACGCACTTGCGGCCCCGGGTTCCTCCCGGGGCTACGCCTGTCTGAGCGTCGCTTGACGATCAATCGCCGGCTGGGCCGCCGCCCCCCCCCCCGTCGCCTGGCGGCGGGGCGGCGTGCCCCAGCGGCGCGGCTGGGGTGCCTCGCAGGCCCGCGCGCGCGGCCCCGGGCCGGGGAGCGGTTCCCCGCAGCCCGGCGGCGTCGGCCAAGGGTCTTCGTCCCCCTAAATCGAGACTCGGGGAGCGCTCCGAAGCTCCCCGCTCCCGGAGCGCCCGCTGGGCGGAGCTCGTCCCGCCGGGGCCGCCAGGGTGTGCGTCGTGGCCGGTGGGGCCCGGCGCGGCGGTGGGGAGAGATATGGGGAGGAGGCGCGGGCCTCGCCCCCGGCCTCCCGCGCTCGCGGGCGGCTGTCTGCGGGTGGGTACCGCGGCGGTACCGTGCCGTGCTGCCGCGCGCGCGCGCGTGTGCGTGCCGGGGACGGGGGTCCTCCCCGTCGCCCTCCCCCCCCTCCTTCTCTCCCCGACCCCCCCCCCGCCGCGCCCGTGCCTCTGGGCGCGCCCCGCGGGCCGTCTCCGGACGCGTCCGGCGCGTGTCGGGCCGTCTCCGG
>NW_027445480.1:75000-87500 GCF_035582795.1 Mycteria americana | reverse complement strand
GACCTGGCCTCCCCGCCCGGCCATGGGCAGAGGGGTAGACCTGGCCTCCCCGCCCTGCCGGGGCAAAGGGGTAGACCAGGCCTCCCCGCCCCGCCCTGCCCGGGCAAAGGGGTAGACCAGGCCTCCCCTCCCCGCCCTGCCCGGGCAGAGGGGTAGACCTGGCCTCCCCGCCCCACCCGGGCAAAGGGGTAGACCAGGCCTCCCCTCCCCGCCCGGCCATGGGCAGAGGGGTAGACCTGGCCTCCCTGTCCGGGCAAAGGGGTAGACCAGGCCTCCCTGGCCTCCCCGCCCTGCCGGGGCAGAGGGGTAGACCTGGCCTCCCCGCCCTGCCGGGGCAAAGGGGTAGACCAGGCCTCCCCTCCCCGCCCAGCCATGGGCAGAGGGGTAGACCTGGCCTCCCCGGCCTGCCCGGGCAAAGGGGTAGACCTGGCCTCCCTGCCCGGCCATGGGCAAAGGGGTAGAGCAGGCCTCCCTGTCCGGGCAAACGGGTAGACCTGGCCTCCCCTCCCTGCCGGGGCAAACGGGTAGACCTGGCCTCCCCGCCCGGCCATGGGCAAACGGGTAGACCTGGCCTCCCCGCCCTGGCGGGGGAAAGGGGTAGACCTGGCCTCCCCGCCCTGCCGGGGCAAAGGGGTAGACCTGGCCTCCCTGTCCGGGCGCGGGGTAGACCAGGCCTCCCTGCCCGGGCACAGGGGTACACCTGGCCTCCCTGGCCGGGCGCGGGGTAGACCGGGCGCGGGGTAGACCGGGCCTCCCTGCCCGGGCCCGGGGTAGACCTGGCCTCCCCTCCCTGCCGGGGCAAACGGGTAGACCTGGCCTCCCCGCCCGGCCATGGGCAAACGGGTAGACCTGGCCTCCCCGCCCTGGCGGGGGAAAGGGGTAGACCTGGCCTCCCCGCCCTGCCGGGGCAAAGGGGTAGACCTGGCCTCCCTGTCCGGGCGCGGGGTAGACCAGGCCTCCCTGCCCGGGCAAAGGGGTACACCTGGCCTCCCTGGCCGGGCGCGGGGTAGACCGGGCGCGGGGTAGACCGGGCCTCCCTGCCCGGGCCCGGGGTAGACCTGGCCTCCCTGCCCGGGCCCGGGATAGACAAGTCCTCCCCGGCCTGCCCGGGCAAAGGGGTAGACCAGGCCTCCCCGGCCTGCCCGGTCAAAGGGGTACAGCTGGCCTCCCCGGCCGGGCGCGGGGTAGACCAGGCCTCCCTGCCCTGGCCGGGCGCGGGGTGGACCTGGCCCCCCCCGTCCGGGCGCGGGGTAGACCAGGCCTCCCTGCCCGGGCACAGGGGTACACCTGGCCTCCCTGGCCGGGCGCGGGGTAGACCGGGCGCAGGGTAGACCGGGCCTCCCTGCCCGGGCGCGGGGTAGACCAGGCCTCCCTGCCCTGGCCGGGCGCGGGGTGGACCTGGCCCCCCCCGTCCGGGCGCGGGGTAGACCAGGCCTCCCTGCCCGGGCACAGGGGTACACCTGGCCTCCCTGGCCGGGCGCGGGGTAGGCCGGGCGCAGGGTAGACCGGGCCTCCCTGCCCGGGCCCGGGGTGGACAAGTCCTCCCCGGCCTGCCCGGGCAAAGGGGTAGACCAGGCCTCCCCGGCCTGCCCGGGCAGCGGGGTACAGCTGGCCTCCCCGGCCGGGCGCGGGGTAGACCAGGCCTCCCTGCCCTGGCCGGGCGCGGGGTGGACCTGGCCCCCCCCTGCCCGGGCGCGGGGTAGACCAGGCCTCCCGGCTCGGGAGCGGGGTAGACCGGGCCTCCCTGCCCGGGGAAAGGGGTAAGGCCTGGCCTCCCTCCCCTGCCCGGGCAAAGGGGTACACCTGGCCTCCCTGCCCGGGCAAAGGGGTAGACCGGGCCTCCCTGCCCAGGCGCGGGGTACCCCCGGTCTCCCTGTCCGGGCACGGGGTAGACCGGGCGCGGGGTAGACCAGGCCTCCCTGCCCGGGCACGGGGTAGACCGGGCTTCCCTGCTGGGGCCCGGGGCAGGCCCGGCCTGCCGGCCCGGTGCAGGGTTCCGCGTGGCTTCCCTGCCCGCTGCCGGCTTACTCCTGGCCCCCCTAGCCAGTGTGGGGTGCGTGTGGTGTGTTCACTCTTACTCGTCTGCTACCACGTGGTGGATCGAGGACGGAGCCATTATGGAAGTAAGTATCTACCCGTCATTTGAACAACCTCATGCCCTTATCTTCCTTTCCTATAGCCCCCATCCCTTGTTGCTGCTCTAGTCATCCTCCTTCCCTGTAGAATTACTAAAGAACGAGAGGAATAACGACACGTAGCCGTTCCGTCGACCCTCTTTTATTTCTAGTTGTTTGTCATCGGTTCCCTCCTTGCGTACCCGAAACAAGGGAAGGGAAAGTTAGCGAAGCCAGCGTTAACGTTATGCGTTCAAGTCCTTCACGATTCATCTTTTTTAACAATTCACTCGTGAAGCCGCCCTCGCTCGAGACCTCGGTAACAGAGGGTGAACGAAAAATTGAATGAACGAATCGTGACTGGATCTTCATTCCACTTACCGTGAACCAGTTACGGATCGAGATGAGGCGGCTAAGTACGTACGCACGAGCGCTAGGTACGGAGGCACAAGTGCTAACTCCTGGCGCACAAGGACTCCCTCTGGGCGAACCGCGGACGCCAGTGGACAGTTCGGGCCATCATTGTGACCCGCTGTCGACGTACTTTACCGTTTAGTCGTTCTTGATTACTAATAGCCTTTCGTCTGCGTAGTCTCCGGTGGCCGCCGGGGTACCGGAAGCCTGTCGGCGTGCTAGCGATACAGGAATAACGACAGAAGGAGTCCGTAAATTCGTTACGCTTCACTTAATTTATTAGGAATGAACGAACGGTGCGCGTCTGGATCGTTCGCGGCTTCCTAACCTGTTCCTTAACGGCTCTCCGGGGCGGGCTCCTTCTCGGCCCGCCGACAGTCGAGCAACAGCCGGTTCGTCCCGACCGTCCGCCTCTGCCGTGACGGGCGGCCCTCGCCACCTCCCCGCCCGTCGGTCGTGACGGGTACCTGATTACCTGATCGGGTCCCTCCCGCCGTGGCCGTGGCCGTGGCGCGGCGTCACCGGGCTACCTCCGTGGGGGCCCGGCCTCCCAGGCGCCGGGCTTTGGCCCCGGGGTCGGGCGAAGCTGCTTTCGGCCGGGGGCGAAAAGCCCCTTCCCCGTCTCCTCGAGACCTGGCCGGAGCGGAGAAAAGCATGGGCCGCCATCACCCGTCAGCCGGACGGTCCTTTCACCCCACCGCATCCCCCCCCCCCCGCCCCCCGCCTTTCCCGGGACGGGCCTCCGTCCTGAGAAGGCCTCTCAAAGGTCACGGCCGGCCTCCAAGGCACGGCAGTCTCGCAGGCCGCTGAAGAAAGTCAGTCAGCCGCCTCGACAGACGGTCCCTGCGGCCGAGGCCGATTAAGGCGAGCATCCTCGGGAGACGCGGGGCGCTCGTGGCCACCGTGCCGGCCGACCGGCCCAGCCTGGGCCCTCTCCCCGCCGGCGGCAAAGGAGCCCCCCCCCCCCCCCCCCCCGCCCTCGCCGCCACCGCCGCCTCGTCTAAAGGCTGCTGGGCCCGTCCTCTCGGCAGTACTCACCGCTCGACCGCATCCCGCTGGCGACAGAACCGCCGATGGCCGTTTCTTAGAAGCGCGGCCCACCTCTCCGCCAGCCTAGGCCGGGGTCCTGCCGCCCGGCCGCTCGGGCCGGCCCTGGGGCCCCGGGTCTCTGCCCAGGCCGAGGCACGCGGCTGCTGCTTTCCCAGGGGCCGGCTTCGACCGGGAGCCGAGCGGAGCGTGTCGCCCGCAGACGGGCACGCGCGCGGGCCGGACGTCCGCCCCGCCGACGATGCGGACTGGAACAGAGAGGGTGGCGTTATCCACAGCCTTACAAATCTTCTTCACTGCTTTCCGCATGCGCGCAGGTGCGCACGCGCTCACGCGTGCCCCCAAACAGGCCACGCCCGAGCCTCCGCGCGCACACACGCGCGCTGGGCCCGAACCCCACCCCCGAGCCTCTGCACGCACACACGCACACGCAATCGTGCGTACAGGCGTGCACGTATTGCCCCCCCCCCCCCCCCCCCCCCGCCTCGTCTAAAGGCTGCTGGGCCCGTCCTCTCGGCAGTACTCACCGCTCGACCGCATCCCGCTGGCGACAGAAACGCCGATGGCCGTTTCTTAGAAGCGCGGCCCACCTCTCCGCCAGCCTAGGCCGGGGTCCTGCCGCCCGGCCGCTCGGGCCGGCCCTGGGGCCCCGGGTCTCTGCCCAGGCCGAGGCACGCGGCTGCTGCTTTCCCAGGGGCCGGCTTCGACCGGGAGCCGAGCGGAGCGTGTCGCCCGCAGACGGGCACGCGCGCGGGCCGGACGTCCGCCCCGCCGACGATGCGGACCGGAACAGAGAGGGTGGCGTTATCCACAGCCTTACAAATCTTCTCCACTGCTTTCCGTGTGCGCGCAGGTGCGCACGCGCTCACGCGCGCCCCCAAACAGGCCCCCGGCCCCGAACCCCACGCCCGAGCCTCCACGCGCGCTGGGCCCGAACCCCACGCCCGAGCCTCCACGCGCGCTGGGCCCGAACCCCACGCCCGAGCCTCCACGCGCGCTGGGCCCGAACCCCACGCCCGAGCCTCTGCACGCACACACGCACGCGCAATCGTGCGTACACCTGCGTGTGTGCACGTATTGCCCCCCCCCACCCCCGCCCCCCCCCACCCCCTCCCCGGCCCGGCCAGGCCCCCAGCCCGAACCCCACGCCCGCCGCCGCCCACACCCACGCGAGCTCTGCCGCGCCGCGGGGCCGCCCCCCCCCGCGTTCCGCCAGCAGGTTTGCCGCCCCGGGGAAGGCAGGCAGGAGACTTTAGGACCCGGCGGCGTCCTTGCCGGCTTCGTGCACAGGCGGGAGAGGGGAGTCCCGGCGGCGTGCGGTCTCCCACGCCGGCTGCCGAGTAGCTACCCTGCCGTGCCCGTGCCCGTGCCCGTGCCCGTGCCCGTGCCCCACATCCTGCCTGCTTTTCTGTCTCAGTCAGTCGGTCACTCGCCCTGCTGCCCGCCCGCCCTACTCGCCCTGCCCGCCCGCCCGCGCAGCGCGTTGAAAACCGAAGGAACGCCGGGGGGGGGGGCGGAGAGAAGGGGGGGGGGGGGGCTGAACCAACCGACCCGAACAGAAACCTTCTCCGAAAAGGGACCGTCCCCCCTCCCCAGCCTACTTTTGCTCCAGGTTCCCCGCCTGCTCGCCGGCCGCTCTCGTCTGCCTCTGCGCCAGCCGCCCTTCCCTGCCGCTGCCGCTGCCGCTGCCGCCGCCCTGACTGAGCGCGGGACCGTTAGCGCGGCGGGAACTGCCGCCCTTTCCCCGCGGGCGGGGGCCCGGCTGCCGGGCAGCGGGGCGCGAGCGCCTGCGCAGGGCGCGGGTCAGCTGACGCCCCCCCCCGCCGTCCTGCTGCGCCGGGGCGCCGAAGAGTCTGTGGTCAGGCGGGCCACACCCCACAGCCTGTGGGTCCGGAACGGCAGCGCAGGGAAAGGAGGGAGGGAGGGAGGGGGACTGGGCGCAGGTGTCTCTCTCTCTCTCTCTGTGTCTGTCTGTCTGTCTGGCTGTGTGCCTATGTGTGTGAGTGCGTGCGCCCGCGCGTCTGTCGCGGGGCTTGGGGGGGGCGGCGTCTGCAGGATCGCAGATACATATTTTACCGTGTCTCTTTTACTTTAAAGAGGAGTCAACACAAAATAAAACGAGGGCAAGGCACACCTTCCCCCCCCCCCCCCCCCCGAAAAAATCAAAACCAAACAAACCCACACCACGAAACCAAAAACAAAAGCCGGCGAGCGCCGGCAGCGCCGCCTCCACCCCGTCCCCCACCAGCCAGGGAGGAAAAAAACCGGCCGGGTGGACAGACTTGCCGCGAGCCGCGCGGCGGAATGTGTGTGTGTGGGGGGGGGGGGGGGGGGGGGGGGGGGCGGCCGGAGCAGAGCGGAGAGGCTGGCCGGGGCAGTGAAGCCGGCAGCGGGTCGGGGCAGAGGTGTGCGTGTGCCTGTGCGCGCGCGCGCGTGAGTGCGGAGCGGGGGGCGTTGGGGGGGTGGGGTGGGGTGGGGGGGTGGTGGGGGGTGTGTTTAAAAAAAAGACATTTCTTTTAAATTGTTAATTAACTGATTTTTTAAGTTTAAATTTTTACTTAACTGATTTAATTTTTAAAAATTTAATTCACAGGTTTAAATTTTTAATTAAATGGTTTAATAGACTGATTTTTCACGTCCAAACCAATAAAGATAAAATCACTTTTGCACGAGACAGAACGTTTCAAATTACTCCCCTCTACCAGAGGCGCTTAAATCGCGGAAACGGGGGGGGGGGGATTTTTTTAAATTTAAATTTTTAAGTAACTGATTTAGATGTTTCATCATTTCATTAACTGATTTAAATTTTTAATCAACTGATTAAAATAGACTGATTTTTTTTTTTCATGGACTGGTTTTTTATTTTAGTTTCTTTCTGTTTAAATTTCTTTTAAATGTATCTATTTTTATTTAATTAATTAATTTATTTTCTTTTAATTTATTGTTTTATTTTTTATATGTTGCAGACTGATATTTTTTAATAGACTTGTTTTTTTAATTTAACTTATTTTTAATATTTTTTCTTAAAGTTGTTACATGTTATTTTTAAATTAATAAATAACTTTTAATTTCAATGAAATAATTTTTAATTTAAATTCTAATTAAAATTTTTTAAATATTAATAAACTATTTTTACTTATTTACTTTAGTTTATTTATTTTATTTTCATCTATTTTATTCTGATTTTTTCTTTCTATAGACTGATATTTTTTTTTTTTTTTAATAGACTGATTTTTTACCACACACACCCCCCCACACCCACCCACCCCCACCCGCCCCCGTCCGTCCCCGGCCGGCAGAAACGGGCCGCCCGGTCCAGCCGCCCGGCTCCGGAGCACGGAGCGGCCGGCAGGTCTACCCGGCTCCGGGGCGGCAGGCGGCCGGCAGGTCTACCCGGCGCCGGGGCGGCAGGCGGCCGGCAGGTCTACCCGGCGCCGGGGCGGCAGGCGGCCGGCAGGTCTACCCGGCGCCGGGGCGGCAGGCGGCCGGCAGGTCTACCCGGCTCCGGGGCGGCAGGCGGCCGGCAGGTCTACCCGGCTCCGGGGCGGCAGGCGGCCGGCAGGTCTACCCGGCTCCGGGGCGGCAGGCGGCCGCCAGGTCTACCCGGCTCCGGGGCGGCAGGCGGCCGGCAGGTCTACCCGGCTCCGGGGCGGCAGGCGGCCGGCAGGTCTACCCGGCTCCGGGGCGGCAGGCGGCCGGCAGGTCTACCCGGCTCCGGGGCGGCAGGCGGCCGGCAGGTCTACCCGGCTCCGGGGCGGCAGGCGGCCGCCAGGTCTACCCGGCGCCGGGGCGGCAGGCGGCCGCCAGGTCTACCCGGCGCCGGGGCGGCAGGCGGCCGCCAGGTCTACCCGGCGCCGGGGCGGCAGGCGGCCGCCAGGTCTACCCGGCGCCGGGGCGGCAGGCGGCCGCCAGGTCTACCCGGCTCCGGGGCGGCAGGCGGCCGCCAGGTCTACCCGGCGCCGGGGCGGCAGGCGGCCGCCAGGTCTACCCGGCGCCGGGGCGGCAGGCGGCCGGCAGGTCTACCCGGCTCCGGGGCGGCAGGCGGCCGCCAGGTCTACCCGGCGCCGGGGCGGCAGGCGGCCGCCAGGTCTACCCGGCTCCGGGGCGGCAGGCGGCCCGCCAGGTCTACCCGGCTCCGGGGCGGCAGGCGGCCGGCAGGTCTACCCGGCTCCGGGGCGGCAGGCGGCCGCCAGGTCTACCCGGCTCCGGCGGGACTTTTAAAAAAAGACATGTATATTAAACTTTTAATGAACTGACTTTTTTAAATTTAAATTTTTAAGTAACTGATTTAAATGTTTCACCATTTAATGACCTGATTTAAATTTTTAAATAACTGATTTAATAGACTGATTTTTTTCCATAGGCTGTTTTTTTTCTTTTAATTTCTTTATGTTTAAATTTTTAAAAAATGTATTTATTTTTATTTTCTTATTTATTTTTTTATTTATCATTGTTTTTATTTTTTTATGTTATAGACTGATCTTTTTTTAATAGACTTGGTTTTTTAATTTAATTTATTTTTAATATTTATTTAATTTTTAAAAGTTGTTAAATAAATTATTTTTAAATTAATAAATAAATAACTTTTCATTTTAATGAAATAATTTTTAATTTAAGTTTTTTTTAAAAATTTAAATATTAATAAATTACTTTTATTTATTTACTTCAGCTTATTTATTTTATTTTCACGTATTTTATTCTGATTTTTCGATTTTATAGACCGATTATTTTTTTTTAATAGACTGAATTTTTAAGATCCGCCCCCCCACCCCGCGCGTTCCCGGCCGGGAGTAGCGGGCCGCCCGGTCCAGCCGCCCGGCTCCGGAGCACGGAGCGGCCGGCAGGTCTACCCGGCTCCGCGGCAGCAGCCACCCCGATCCGGGGTTGGCGGCGGTTCCCTGGTCCAGCAGCCTCGGCTGCGCGAAGCGGCTTACACGTCTACCCGGCTCCGGGGCGGCAGGCGGCCGCCAGGTCCACCCGGCTCCGGGGCGACAGGCGGCCGCCGGGTCCACCCGGCTCCGGGGCGGCAGGCGGCCGCCGGGTCCACCCGGCGCCGGGGCGGCAGGCGGCCGCCGGGTCCACCCGGCTCCGGGGCGGCAGGCGGCCGCCGGGTCTATTCGGCTCCGGCGGGACTTTTAAAAAAAGACATGTGTATTAAACTTCTAATGAACTGATTTTTTTAGATTTAAATTTTTAAGCAACTGATTTAAATGTTTCACCATTTAATTAACTGATTTAAATTTTTAATTAACTGATTTAATAGACTGACTTTTTTTTATAGACTGTTTTTTTTGTTTTAATATCTTCATGTTTAATTTTTTTAAAAACGCGATTATACTTATTTATTTATTCTAATTTATTCTTTATTATTCTTTATTGTTTTTATTTTGTTATGTTATAGACTGACTTTTTTTAATAGGCCTGGTTTTTTAACTTAACTTATTTAATTTTCAAAAGTTATTAAATAAATTCTTTTTAAATTAATAAATAAATAACTTTTTATTTCAATGGAATAATTTTTAATTTGAGTCTTAATACAAAAAAATTAAATGTAAATAATTTTTTTTAATTTATTTACTTTAGTTTATTTATTTTATTTTTATGTATTTTATTCTGATTTCTCATTTTGCAGACTGGTCTTATTTTTAATAGACGGATTTTTTACGAGCCCCCCCCCCGCGTTCCCGGCCGGGAGAAGCGGGCCGCCCGGTCCAGGCACCTGGCTCCGGAGCACGGAGCGGCCAGCAGGTCTACCCGGCTCCGCGGCAGCAGCCACCCTGATCCGGGGTCGGCGGCGGTTCCCTGGTCCAGCAGCCTCGGCTGCGCGGAGCGGCTTACACGTCTACCCGGCTCCGGGGCGGCAGGCGGCCGCCAGGTCTACCCGGCGCCGGGGCGGCAGGCGGCCGGCAGGTCTACCCGGCTCCGGGGCGGCAGGCGGCCGGCAGGTCTACCCGGCTCCGGGGCGGCAGGCGGCCGCCAGGTCTACCCGGCTCCGGGGCGGCAGGCGGCCGCCAGGTCTACCCGGCTCCGGGGCGGCAGGCGGCCGGCAGGTCTACCCGGCTCCGGGGCGGCAGGCGGCCGGCAGGTCTACCCGGCTCCGGGGCGGCAGGCGGCCGCCAGGTCTACCCGGCTCCGGGGCGGCAGGCGGCCGGCAGGTCTACCCGGCTCCGGGGCGGCAGGCGGCCGCCAGGTCTACCCGGCTCCGGGGCGGCAGGCGGCCGGCAGGTCTACCCGGCTCCGGGGCGGCAGGCGGCCGCCAGGTCTACCCGGCTCCGGGGCGGCAGGCGGCCGCCAGGTCTACCCGGCTCCGCGGCCGGCCGCCAGGTCTACCCGTGTTCGGATCCCGGGGCGGCCAGCGGCGGTATCCGGAGACCTCGGTATGTCGCTGCCGGAGTGTCCGGCGGAAGGGGCGGCCAGGTCTACCCGGCTCCGGCGGGACTTAGTCGCTGTTCTGGGGCTGACGGGTAGACCTGTTGTCCCCGGCGCAACCTCGGAGCTTCCGAAGGGGTCGCTGTTCTTCGCTGCCTCCAGTTACGTCATCGTAGAAGGCGGCGTGATTGGCGCGTCTCCCCGCTGGCCAGAGGCGCCGCTCTTGCAAGTTGCCGGGGCCGGGGCCGTGCCGGTCCGTATTATAGGAGCGGGCGGTGACTCGTCTCCGGAAGGGCACTCGTGAGCGGCTGCTACCCTGGCGGCTCTGCCGTCTTAGTGGGGCACTGCGCGGTCGCTAGTAGAGGAGCGGGCGGTGACTCGTCTCCGGCAGGGCACTCGTGAGCAGCTGCTACCCTGGCGGCTCCGCCGTCTCAGTGGGGCAGTCTGCGGCCGCTGTGGCGGTTACCCCGGCGGTTCGGCTCGGTTCCCAGCTGCTCGGCACGGCCGTCCCCCGGCGCTTGCCCGACAAGTCAGCCAGGTGTGGCTGTGAGAGGCCGGGGGAAGGGGGCAGCCAGAGCCGCAGGCAGGCTCTGGCAGTAGGTGCCGAGTGGTGCGAGGCGTAAAGCCGGCTGCCGCGGGGCAGGGCAAAGACTGGCGGCCGGCGGCGGTCGCCAGCACTCGAACGCTGGAAGAGCGGGGGAGCCGAGGCTGCCGCGGCTTTCCCCCGGCTCCCGAAGGCCCGATGACGGCAAGAGCAGATCCCAGGCCGTTAGAGCAGCGGGGCAGAGAGGCCCGTGAGTGTCCTGAGGGCCAGCTGGGTGACGGCAGCGGGCGAGGTGGCGGCACCTCGTCTTCTTTTCTCCGGCCCTAAGCTGGAGCCCGCGAAGCGGGCAGAGAGCGGCGGCCGGTCGCGGTGGCCGGCAGCCGAACGCAGACGGCCCGGGGGGGGGTTTATGAGCCTGCCGCGGCTCCCCTCCCGGCCCCCGAAGGGCCCCATGACGGTGCAGGCGAGGCGGCGGCGCCTCGGCCTCCTGTTTTTTGCCGGTATGAGCCATACGCGGGCGGCCCGTGGTGTCTGGCCTGCCCCGGCTTCCCCGGTTGCCGGAGGGCCCATCGGAAACGTCTGCACGGAGACGGGCGAAGCGGCGGCGCCTCGTTCTCTGTTTTTCTCCGGCCCTAAGCCGGGACCCGCGAAGCGGGCAGAGAGCGGCGGCCGGTCCCAGTTGGCCGGCAGCCCACTGCAGACGGCCAGGGGGTCTTAGAGCCTGCCGCGGCTTCCCCCCCGGCCCCCGAGCGCCCCGTGATGATGGTGCAGGCGAGGCGGCGGCGCCTCGGCCTCCTGTTTTTTTGCCGGTACGAGCCATACGCGGGCGGCCCGTGGTGTCTGGCCTGCCCCGGCGGCTTCCCCGGTTGTCGGAGGGCTCGGTGGAAAAGGTCTGCAGGGAAAGACGGGCGAGGCGGCGGCGCCTCGCCCTTTGTTGCTCTCCGGCCCTAAGCTGGAGCCCGCGAGGCGGGCAGAGAGCGGTGGCCGTTCCCAGTTGGCCGGCCACCTTGGGTGGCCGGGGATGTGGTGCCTTTAGCGGCTTTCCCCGGCCCCGGATAGGCGGGGATGAGCCCCCGTGAGGCGCGGTGCCTCGTGTTTCTGCATTTTTTTTTCCCCGCGGGGTTAAGCGGCTTCCCCGCGGGGCGGGCAAAGACCGGTGGCCGGCGGCGGCCGCCGGCACACTCGAACGCTTGACGGACCCGGGGGAGTTGGGCCTGCCGCGGCCGTCCCCCGGTGCCGTCGACCTCGCTGAAGGGAATCGTTGTCCGGAGCAGGGGGCCGGCGGCACCCCCTGCCCTTAACTGATCCAGACCCGCAGGCAGCGCCCGCTGAGGCGTCCCCGAGCGCGTCGCAGAGGCTTCACGGCGGGCCGGCTCTGCCGGTGTTCAGGCCGCGTTGCACCTCTGACGGACGCGGCTCGCTCGCTCGCACGCAGGGCCCCGCGTCTGCTGTCGGCCTCCCCGGCCGGCGGCGGGCGCGCGCGGCTGTCGTTGTCCCAGGACCTTGGCCGTGGGGCCTCCGCTTCTTTTCCTTCTCTTCCTATCTTTCCTTTCCGATCGATGAGGCACTTGAGGCACGTCGGAGAGGCTTCACGGCGGGCCGGCCCTGCCGGTGTTCAGGCCGCGTTGCACCTCTCCACCGACGTTGCCCTCTCGCTCGCACGCAGAGCCCCGCGTCTGCCGTCGGCCTCCCCGGCTGGCGGCGGGCGCGCGCGGCTGTCGTTGTCCCAGGACGTGGAGGGCGGCTTCCAGGCCGTCAGGGCCCGGGCCGGTCCCGCAAAGCCGGAGGGCAGAAGGGGACCCTGTGCCGGCAGGAACCGAGGCGGCGGCGCCTCGGGCTCCTGTTCCCCCCCCCCGGGGTAAGAGGGGGCCCCGCGGGGCGGGCAAAGACCGGTGGCCGGTGGCGGCGGCCGGCACTCTCGAACGCTTGAGGGAGCGGGGGGGCGTTGGGCCTGCCACGGCCTTCCCCCGCTCCCGTCGACTTCGCTCCAGGGCACGGTTGTCCGGAGCGGG
>NW_027445480.1:67500-70000 GCF_035582795.1 Mycteria americana | reverse complement strand
AGGCGGCCCCCCCCCCCGGGGGCAACGAGGGCGCCCCCGGTCAGAGCGCGGGCGGCAGCGCGCGGGAAGGGCGGGGGTCTTGCCGGCGCGGGGCGCGACGAACCCCGCCGGCCGAGCCCGCTCGGGCACGGAGGAGGAAGCGGCGAGCGAAGGGGCGACGCCGGGGCGGCAGGTGCGAGCGGCGAGAGAGAGAGAGATTGATGGGCCTTTCGGGGTCGGGGGGGGGCGTCTCCCCCCGAACCTCCCCGCACCGGGGCGGGCTGCCGCGGAGCAGCCCGCCCGGCCGGCCGGGCGTCCGGCCGCGCAGGTGAAAAGGCCTCCGGGCGTTCCGGGCTTGGCGCGCGGCGCCGGGCGGCGCGGCGGGCCGCCGCCTCCCCTGCACCTTCCGCCACGAGGGAGCCGGGGGGCGGCTGTGCCGCCGCCGCCGCCGCTGGTGGGCGAGGCCCTGTGCCGGTTGGCGCGTCCCGCGCCAGCGGGCGGCCCGAGCCACGGCTCTCCTCCCGGGCGCAGCGCCGGGCTACTGAGGGAAACCCCGGGCCCCGGGAAGGAGGACGAGGCAGTGGCGGCGGATGTCGGGCGCGCCCCCGCGGGCGGACGCTCCCCCGAGGGCGGCAGCGGGGGAGGCACCCCCGCGGGGCCTTGCAGGTCGTTTCCCTCGCCCCAGGGTCAGGTACCTAGCGTCCACGCTTCCGCGGCCCTCCCTCGGCGTGAGCCCGGGGGTCGAAGGCCGCGGAGAGCCGGGCGGAGGTTTAAAGACTCGGGCGGCTCGATGCGGCCCGGGGGGCGGCCGGGCGGCGGTGCCGTAAGGGGGGGCGGGAGTCGCTCTCGCAAAGCCCCCTGTGTCGGCCGCCGCCCGCGCCCGTCCCGCGGGCAGCCGAGCCGGGGAGGGGTCCCACTGCCCCCCCCACCCCGCGGTCCGGTCTCGGCGGAGAGACCGCGGCGCGGTCGGCCGTGGCCGGCCTGCCTGCCTCGAAACGGGCGACCCCGGCGGGAGCGCGGCTCTCCGCCGGGGGCGGCGAGTCCCCGCGGTGGGGGCTCGCCCGGCGGCCCGCCTCGCCTCCGTCGCAGCGCCGCGCCGCGCTGCGCTCCGGCTCCCCTCCCCGCCCTGGCGAGCGCTCGGCGGTCTCCCGCCGCCGGCCCGCCGGCTCGGGCGGTGCCCCGGGCCGAGCGGCGGCGGCGCCGCTCGGCGCGTCCGTCGCCCGGAGGGCACCCGTGGCCGGCCCGGCCCGGGCCCCTGCCCGTTGCCTTCCCGCGTCGCCCTTCCCGGCAGCGCCGCGGCGGGGGGCAGGCGGGGCGGCCGGGGGCGCCTCCCTCCCGGTCTCCGCGTGGAGACGGGGAGAGCGGGCGGCGCCTCCGGCTTGGCGCCGTCTGCCCTTCCGCTCGGCGCGTGCCCGCGGAAGGGGCCGAGGCGAGAAGCGGCGGCGGTGTGGTTCCGGGAGGGCAGCCGCTCCGCTCCGCTCCGGCGGGGTGGCGGGCCGCCGTCCGGCGGCCCGCGGCCGAGGCGTCGCCGGCTCGAGCTCCGGCGGTCGCCGCCTCCGGCGCGGCGGCGGAGGGGCCGGCGGGGCGAGCCGGGTGGGGGAAAAACCGGCTGTCGCAGCGCGGCGTAGCTTGCGCGGAGGCGCGCGCGGGCCCGGCGGGGCGCCCCGCTGGTGTGCTGAGCAGCAGCAGCAGCCCAGCAGAGCAGCGCGCGTGTCCGGAGCGAGGCGGGCAGGCGGCGCGGCGGGGCGCGCCGCGGCCTCCGTGCGGAGGCCGGTCCGAGCCCGGGCGCCTGGGCCGCCCCCGAAGCGAGCAAGGTGCTTGTCCCAGGTGGGTGGGGAGCGCGGGCTCCCCGCCCTTGGCCTTGCCGTTCGGGGTTTTCCGTTCCATTTTACCCCCCCCTTCTTCCGTGTGCGTGCTCGTACGGTCAGTCGAGGCGAGGCCTCGCCGTCGCGCGCGCGCGCGCCGCCGCGTCGCGTGGCGTCGCGTCCCCTCCGCGCGGGCGGAGGGGCGGGCGGCCGGGCGGGCGGCCGGGCGGGCGGGCGGCGGGCCGTCCTCCGAGAAGGGGCCGCTTTTGTCGAGCGGTCCCGGCCCCCCCGCGCGCGCGGGGCGGTGCCGAAAGGCAGACAACTCTTAGCGGTGGATCACTCGGCTCGTGCGTCGATGAAGAACGCAGCTAGCTGCGAGAATTAATGTGAATTGCAGGACACATTGATCATCGACACTTCGAACGCACTTGCGGCCCCGGGTTCCTCCCGGGGCTACGCCTGTCTGAGCGTCGCTTGACGATCAATCGCCGGCTGGGCCGCCGCCCCCCCCCGTCGCCTGGCGGCGGGGCGGCGTGCCCCAGCGGCGCGGCTGGGGTGCCTCGCAGGCCCGCGCGCGCGGCCCCGGGCCGGGGAGCGGTTCCCCGCAGCCCGGCGGCGTCGGCCAAGGGTCTTCGTCCCCCTAAATCGAGACTCGGGGAGCGCTCCGAAGCTCCCCGCTCCCGGAGCGCCCGCTGGGCGGAGCTCGTCCCGCCGGG
>NW_027445480.1:42500-57500 GCF_035582795.1 Mycteria americana | reverse complement strand
CCTGGCCTGCCCGGGCAAAGGGGTAGACCAGGCCTCCCCTCCCCGCCCGGCCATGGGCAGAGGGGTAGACCTGGCCTCCCCGCCCGGCCATGGGCAGAGGGGTAGACCTGGCCTCCCCGCCATGCCGGGGCAAAGGGGTAGACCTGGCCTCCCCGCCCTGCCCGGGCAGAGGGGTAGACCTGGCCTCCCCGCCCGGGCAGAGGGGTAGACCTGGCCTCCCCGCCCTGCCGGGGCAAAGGGGTAGACCTGGCCTGCCCGGGCAAAGGGGTAGACCAGGCCTCCCCTCCCCGCCCGGCCATGGGCAGAGGGGTAGACCTGGCCTCCCCGCCCGGCCATGGGCAGAGGGGTAGACCTGGCCTCCCCGCCCTGCCGGGGCAAAGGGGTAGACCTGGCCTCCCCGCCCTGCCCGGGCAAAGGGGTAGACCTGGCCTCCCTGCCCGGGCAAAGGGGTAGACCTGGCCTCCCCGGCCTGCCCGGGCAGAGGGGTAGACCTGGCCTCCCCGCCCTGCCGGGGCAAAGGGGTAGACCTGGCCTCCCCGCCCTGCCCGGGCAAAGGGGTAGACCTGGCCTCCCTGCCCGGGCAAAGGGGTAGACCTGGCCTCCCCGCCCTGCCCGGGCAAAGGGGTAGACCAGGCCTCCCCGCCCTGTCCGGGCAGAGGGGTAGACCTGGCCTCCCCGCCCGGCCATGGGCAAAGGGGTAGACCTGGCCTCCCCGCCCCGCCTGGGCAAAGGGGTAGACCTGGCCTCCCTGCCCGGGCAAAGGGGTAGACCTGGCCTCCCCGCCCAGGCGGGGGAAAGGGGTAGACCAGGCCTCCCCGGCCTGCCCGGGCAGAGGGGTAGACCTGGCCTCCCCGCCCTGCCGGGGCAAAGGGGTAGACCTGGCCTCCCTGCCCGGGCAGAGGGGTAGACCTGGCCTCCCCGCCCTGCCGGGGCAAAGGGGTAGACCTGGCCTGCCCGGGCAAAGGGGTAGACCAGGCCTCCCCTCCCCGCCCGGCCATGGGCAGAGGGGTAGACCTGGCCTCCCCGCCCGGCCATGGGCAGAGGGGTAGACCTGGCCTCCCCGCCATGCCGGGGCAAAGGGGTAGACCTGGCCTCCCCGCCCAGGCGGGGGAAAGGGGTAGACCAGGCCTCCCCGGCCTGCCCGGGCAGAGGGGTAGACCTGGCCTCCCCGCCCTGCCGGGGCAAAGGGGTAGACCTGGCCTCCCCGCCCTGCCCGGGCAAAGGGGTAGACCTGGCCTCCCTGCCCGGGCAAAGGGGTAGACCTGGCCTCCCCGGCCTGCCCGGGCAGAGGGGTAGACGTGGCCTCCCCGCCCTGCCGGGGCAAAGGGGTAGACCTGGCCTCCCCGCCCTGCCCGGGCAAAGGGGTAGACCTGGCCTCCCCGCCCTGCCCGGGCAAAGGGGTAGACCAGGCCTCCCCGCCCTGCCCGGGCAAAGGGGTAGACCAGGCCTCCCCGCCCTGTCCGGGCAGAGGGGTAGACCTGGCCTCCCCGCCCGGCCATGGGCAGAGGGGTAGACCTGGCCTCCCCGCCCCGGCCTGCCCGGGCAAAGGGGTAGACCTGGCCTCCCCGCCCTGCCGGGGCAAAGGGGTAGACCAGGCCTCCCCGCCCTGTCCGGGCAGAGGGGTAGACCTGGCCTCCCCGCCCGGCCATGGGCAGAGGGGTAGACCTGGCCTCCCCGCCCGGCCATGGGCAAAGGGGTAGACCTGGCCTCCCCGCCCTGCCCGGGCAAAGGGGTAGACCAGGCCTCCCCTCCCCGCCCTGCCCGGGCATAGGGGTAGACCTGGCCTCCCTGTCCAGGCAAAGGGGTAGACCTGGCCTCCCCGCCCTGTCCGGGCAGAGGGATAGACCTGGCCTCCCCGCCCGGCCATGGGCAGAGGGGTAGACCTGGCCTCCCCGCCCTGCCGGGGCAAAGGGGTAGACCAGGCCTCCCCGCCCTGCCCGGGCAAAGGGGTAGACCTGGCCTCCCCGCCCGGCCATGGGCAGAGGGGTAGACCTGGCCTCCCCGCCCTGCCGGGGCAAAGGGGTAGACCAGGCCTCCCCGCCCCGCCCTGCCCGGGCAAAGGGGTAGACCAGGCCTCCCCTCCCCACCCTGCCCGGGCAGAGGGGTAGACCTGGCCTCCCCGCCCCACCCGGGCAAAGGGGTAGACCAGGCCTCCCCTCCCCGCCCGGCCATGGGCAGAGGGGTAGACCTGGCCTCCCTGTCCGGGCAAAGGGGTAGACCAGGCCTCCCTGGCCTCCCCGCCCTGCCGGGGCAGAGGGGTAGACCTGGCCTCCCCGCCCTGCCGGGGCAAAGGGGTAGACCAGGCCTCCCCTCCCCGCCCAGCCATGGGCAGAGGGGTAGACCTGGCCTCCCCGGCCTGCCCGGGCAAAGGGGTAGACCTGGCCTCCCTGCCCGGCCATGGGCAAAGGGGTAGAGCAGGCCTCCCTGTCCGGGCAAACGGGTAGACCTGGCCTCCCCTCCCTGCCGGGGCAAACGGGTAGACCTGGCCTCCCCGCCCGGCCATGGGCAAACGGGTAGACCTGGCCTCCCCGCCCTGGCGGGGGAAAGGGGTAGACCTGGCCTCCCCGCCCTGCCGGGGCAAAGGGGTAGACCTGGCCTCCCTGTCCGGGCGCGGGGTAGACCAGGCCTCCCTGCCCGGGCACAGGGGTACACCTGGCCTCCCTGGCCGGGCGCGGGGTAGACCGGGCGCGGGGTAGACCGGGCCTCCCTGCCCGGGCCCGGGGTAGACCTGGCCTCCCTGCCCGGGCCCGGGATAGACAAGTCCTCCCCGGCCTGCCCGGGCAAAGGGGTAGACCAGGCCTCCCCGGCCTGCCCGGTCAAAGGGGTACAGCTGGCCTCCCCGGCCGGGCGCGGGGTAGACCAGGCCTCCCTGCCCTGGCCGGGCGCGGGGTGGACCTGGCCCCCCCCCTCCGGGCGCGGGGTAGACCAGGCCTCCCTGCCCGGGCACAGGGGTACACCTGGCCTCCCTGGCCGGGCGCGGGGTAGACCGGGCGCAGGGTAGACCGGGCCTCCCTGCCCGGGCGCGGGGTAGACCAGGCCTCCCTGCCCTGGCCGGGCGCGGGGTGGACCTGGCCCCCCCCGTCCGGGCGCGGGGTAGACCAGGCCTCCCTGCCCGGGCACAGGGGTACACCTGGCCTCCCTGGCCGGGCGCGGGGTAGGCCGGGCGCAGGGTAGACCGGGCCTCCCTGCCCGGGCCCGGGGTAGACCGGGCCTCCCTGCCCGGGCCCGGGGTGGACAAGTCCTCCCCGGCCTGCCCGGGCAAAGGGGTAGACCAGGCCTCCCCGGCCTGCCCGGGCAGCGGGGTACAGCTGGCCTCCCCGGCCGGGCGCGGGGTAGACCAGGCCTCCCTGCCCTGGCCGGGCGCTGGGTGGACCTGGCCCCCCCCTGCCCGGGCGCGGGGTAGACCAGGCCTCCCGGCTCGGGAGCGGGGTAGACCGGGCCTCCCTGCCCGGGGAAAGGGGTAAGGCCTGGCCTCCCTCCCCTGCCCGGGCAAAGGGGTACACCTGGCCTCCCTGCCCGGGCAAAGGGGTAGACCGGGCCTCCCTGCCCAGGCGCGGGGTACCCCCGGTCTCCCTGTCCGGGCACGGGGTAGACCGGGCGCGGGGTAGACCAGGCCTCCCTGCCCGGGCACGGGGTAGACCGGGCTTCCCTGCTGGGGCCCGGGGCAGGCCCGGCCTGCCGGCCCGGTGCAGGGTTCCGCGTGGCTTCCCTGCCCGCTGCCGGCTTACTCCTGGCCCCCCTAGCCAGTGTGGGGTGCGTGTGGTGTGTTCACTCTTACTCGTCTGCTACCACGTGGTGGATCGAGGACGGAGCCATTATGGAAGTAAGTATCTACCCGTCATTTGAACAACCTCATGCCCTTATCTTCCTTTCCTATAGCCCCCATCCCTTGTTGCTGCTCTAGTCATCCTCCTTCCCTGTAGAATTACTAAAGAACGAGAGGAATAACGACACGTAGCCGTTCCGTCGACCCTCTTTTATTTCTAGTTGTTTGTCATCGGTTCCCTCCTTGCGTACCCGAAACAAGGGAAGGGAAAGTTAGCGAAGCCAGCGTTAACGTTATGCGTTCAAGTCCTTCACGATTCATCTTTTTTAACAATTCACTCGTGAAGCCGCCCTCGCTCGAGACCTCGGTAACAGAGGGTGAACGAAAAATTGAATGAACGAATCGTGACTGGATCTTCATTCCACTTACCGTGAACCAGTTACGGATCGAGATGAGGCGGCTAAGTACGTACGCACGAGCGCTAGGTACGGAGGCACAAGTGCTAACTCCTGGCGCACAAGGACTCCCTCTGGGCGAACCGCGGACGCCAGTGGACAGTTCGGGCCATCATTGTGACCCGCTGTCGACGTACTTTACCGTTTAGTCGTTCTTGATTACTAATAGCCTTTCGTCTGCGTAGTCTCCGGTGGCCGCCGGGGTACCGGAAGCCTGTCGGCGTGCTAGCGATACAGGAATAACGACAGAAGGAGTCCGTAAATTCGTTACGCTTCACTTAATTTATTAGGAATGAACGAACGGTGCGCGTCTGGATCGTTCGCGGCTTCCTAACCTGTTCCTTAACGGCTCTCCGGGGCGGGCTCCTTCTCGGCCCGCCGACAGTCGAGCAACAGCCGGTTCGTCCCGACCGTCCGCCTCTGCCGTGACGGGCGGCCCTCGCCACCTCCCCGCCCGTCGGTCGTGACGGGTAGCTGATTACCTGATCGGGTCCCTCCCGCCGTGGCCGTGGCCGTGGCGCGGCGTCACCGGGCTACCTCCGTGGGGGCCCGGCCTCCCAGGCGCCGGGCTTTGGCCCCGGGGTCGGGCGAAGCTGCTTTCGGCCGGGGGCGAAAAGCCCCTTCCCCGTCTCCTCGAGACCTGGCCGGAGCGGAGAAAAGCATGGGCCGCCATCACCCGTCAGCCGGACGGTCCTTTCACCCCACCGCATCCCCCCCCCCCCGCCCCCCGCCTTTCCCGGGACGGGCCTCCGTCCTGAGAAGGCCTCTCAAAGGTCACGGCCGGCCTCCAAGGCACGGCAGTCTCGCAGGCCGCTGAAGAAAGTCAGTCAGCCGCCTCGACAGACGGTCCCTGCGGCCGAGGCCGATTAAGGCGAGCATCCTCGGGAGACGCGGGGCGCTCGTGGCCACCGTGCCGGCCGACCGGCCCAGCCTGGGCCCTCTCCCCGCCGGCGGCAAAGGAGCCCCCCCCCCCCCCCCCCCCCCGCCCTCGCCGCCACCGCCGCCTCGTCTAAAGGCTGCTGGGCCCGTCCTCTCGGCAGTACTCACCGCTCGACCGCATCCCGCTGGCGACAGAACCGCCGATGGCCGTTTCTTAGAAGCGCGGCCCACCTCTCCGCCAGCCTAGGCCGGGGTCCTGCCGCCCGGCCGCTCGGGCCGGCCCTGGGGCCCCGGGTCTCTGCCCAGGCCGAGGCACGCGGCTGCTGCTTTCCCAGGGGCCGGCTTCGACCGGGAGCCGAGCGGAGCGTGTCGCCCGCAGACGGGCACGCGCGCGGGCCGGACGTCCGCCCCGCCGACGATGCGGACTGGAACAGAGAGGGTGGCGTTATCCACAGCCTTACAAATCTTCTTCACTGCTTTCCGCATGCGCGCAGGTGCGCACGCGCTCACGCGTGCCCCCAAACAGGCCACGCCTGAGCCTCCGCGCGCACACACGCGCGCTGGGCCCGAACCCCACCCCCGAGCCTCTGCACGCACACACGCACACGCAATCGTGCGTACAGGCGTGCACGTATTGCCCCCCCCCCCCCCCCCCCCCCCGCCTCGTCTAAAGGCTGCTGGGCCCGTCCTCTCGGCAGTACTCACCGCTCGACCGCATCCCGCTGGCGACAGAACCGCCGATGGCCGTTTCTTAGAAGCGCGGCCCACCTCTCCGCCAGCCTAGGCCGGGGTCCTGCCGCCCGGCCGCTCGGGCCGGCCCTGGGGCCCCGGGTCTCTGCCCAGGCCGAGGCACGCGGCTGCTGCTTTCCCAGGGGCCGGCTTCGACCGGGAGCCGAGCGGAGCGTGTCGCCCGCAGACGGGCACGCGCGCGGGCCGGACGTCCGCCCCGCCGACGATGCGGACCGGAACAGAGAGGGTGGCGTTATCCACAGCCTTACAAATCTTCTCCACTGCTTTCCGTGTGCGCGCAGGTGCGCACGCGCTCACGCGCGCCCCCAAACAGGCCCCCGGCCCCGAACCCCACGCCCGAGCCTCCACGCGCGCTGGGCCCGAACCCCACGCCCGAGCCTCCACGCGCGCTGGGCCCGAACCCCACGCCCGAGCCTCCACGCGCGCTGGGCCCGAACCCCACGCCCGAGCCTCTGCACGCACACACGCACGCGCAATCGTGCGTACACCTGCGTGTGTGCACGTATTGCCCCCCCCCACCCCCGCCCCCCCCACCCCCTCCCCGGCCCGGCCAGGCCCCCGGCCCGAACCCCACGCCCGCCGCCGCCCACACCCACGCGAGCTCTGCCGCGCCGCGGGGCCGCCCCCCCCCGCGTTCCGCCAGCAGGTTTGCCGCCCCGGGGAAGGCAGGCAGGAGACTTTAGGACCCGGCGGCGTCCTTGCCGGCTTCGTGCACAGGCCGGAGAGGGGAGTCCCGGCGGCGTGCGGTCTCCCACGCCGGCTGCCGAGTAGCTACCCTGCCGTGCCCGTGCCCGTGCCCGTGCCCGTGCCCGTGCCCCACATCCTGCCTGCTTTTCTGTCTCAGTCAGTCGGTCACTCGCCCTGCTGCCCGCCCGCCCTACTCGCCCTGCCCGCCCGCCCGCGCAGCGCGTTGAAAACCGAAGGAACGCCGGGGGGGGGGGCGGAGAGAAGGGGGGGGGGGGGGCTGAACCAACCGACCCGAACAGAAACCTTCTCCGAAAAGGGACCGTCCCCCCTCCCCAGCCTACTTTTGCTCCAGGTTCCCCGCCTGCTCGCCGGCCGCTCTCGTCTGCCTCTGCGCCAGCCGCCCTTCCCTGCCGCTGCCGCTGCCGCCGCCCTGACTGAGCGCGGGACCGTTAGCGCGGCGGGAACTGCCGCCCTTTCCCCGCGGGCGGGGGCCCGGCTGCCGGGCAGCGGGGCGCGAGCGCCTGCGCAGGGCGCGGGTCAGCTGACGCCCCCCCCCGCCGTCCCGCTGCGCCGGGGCGCCGAAGAGTCTGTGGTCAGGCGGGCCACACCCCACAGCCTGTGGGTCCGGAACGGCAGCGCAGGGAAAGGAGGGAGGGAGGGAGGGGGACTGGGCGCAGGTGTCTCTCTCTCTCTCTCTGTGTCTGTCTGTCTGTCTGGCTGTGTGCCTATGTGTGTGAGTGCGTGCGCCCGCGCGTCTGTCGCGGGGCTTGGGGGGGGCGGCGTCTGCAGGATCGCAGATACATATTTTACCGTGTCTCTTTTACTTTAAAGAGGAGTCAACACAAAATAAAACGAGGGCAAGGCACACCTTCCCCCCCCCCCCCCCCCGAAAAAATCAAAACCAAACAAACCCACACCACGAAACCAAAAACAAAAGCCGGCGAGCGCCGGCAGCGCCGCCTCCACCCCGTCCCCCACCAGCCAGGGAGGAAAAAAACCGGCCGGGTGGACAGACTTGCCGCGAGCCGCGCGGCGGAATGTGTGTGTGGGGGGGGGGGGGGGGGGGGGGGGGGGCGGCCGGAGCAGAGCGGAGAGGCTGGCCGGGGCAGTGAAGCCGGCAGCGGGTCGGGGCAGAGGTGTGCGTGTGCCTGTGCGCGCGCGCGCGTGAGTGCGGAGCGGGGGGCGTTGGGGGGGTGGGGTGGGGTGGGGGGGTGGTGGGGGGTGTGTTTAAAAAAAAGACATTTCTTTTAAATTGTTAATTAACTGATTTTTTAAGTTTAAATTTTTACTTAACTGATTTAATTTTTAAAAATTTAATTCACAGGTTTAAATTTTTAATTAAATGGTTTAATAGACTGATTTTTCACGTCCAAACCAATAAAGATAAAATCACTTTTGCACGAGACAGAACGTTTCAAATTACTCCCCTCTACCAGAGGCGCTTAAATCGCGGAAACGGGGGGGGGGGGATTTTTTTAAATTTAAATTTTTAAGTAACTGATTTAGATGTTTCATCATTTCATTAACTGATTTAAATTTTTAATCAACTGATTAAAATAGACTGATTTTTTTTTTTCATGGACTGGTTTTTTATTTTAGTTTCTTTCTGTTTAAATTTCTTTTAAATGTATCTATTTTTATTTAATTAATTAATTTATTTTCTTTTAATTTATTGTTTTATTTTTTATATGTTGCAGACTGATATTTTTTAATAGACTTGTTTTTTTAATTTAACTTATTTTTAATATTTTTTCTTAAAGTTGTTACATGTTATTTTTAAATTAATAAATAACTTTTAATTTCAATGAAATAATTTTTAATTTAAATTCTAATTAAAATTTTTTAAATATTAATAAACTATTTTTACTTATTTACTTTAGTTTATTTATTTTATTTTCATCTATTTTATTCTGATTTTTTCTTTCTATAGACTGATATTTTTTTTTTTTTTTTAATAGACTGATTTTTTACCACACACACCCCCCCACACCCACCCACCCCCACCCGCCCCCGTCCGTCCCCGGCCGGCAGAAACGGGCCGCCCGGTCCAGCCGCCCGGCTCCGGAGCACGGAGCGGCCGGCAGGTCTACCCGGCTCCGGGGCGGCAGGCGGCCGGCAGGTCTACCCGGCGCCGGGGCGGCAGGCGGCCGGCAGGTCTACCCGGCGCCGGGGCGGCAGGCGGCCGGCAGGTCTACCCGGCGCCGGGGCGGCAGGCGGCCGGCAGGTCTACCCGGCTCCGGGGCGGCAGGCGGCCGGCAGGTCTACCCGGCTCCGGGGCGGCAGGCGGCCGCCAGGTCTACCCGGCTCCGGGGCGGCAGGCGGCCGGCAGGTCTACCCGGCTCCGGGGCGGCAGGCGGCCGGCAGGTCTACCCGGCTCCGGGGCGGCAGGCGGCCGGCAGGTCTACCCGGCTCCGGGGCGGCAGGCGGCCGCCAGGTCTACCCGGCGCCGGGGCGGCAGGCGGCCGCCAGGTCTACCCGGCGCCGGGGCGGCAGGCGGCCGGCAGGTCTACCCGGCTCCGGGGCGGCAGGCGGCCGCCAGGTCTACCCGGCGCCGGGGCGGCAGGCGGCCGCCAGGTCTACCCGGCTCCGGGGCGGCAGGCGGCCCGCCAGGTCTACCCGGCTCCGGGGCGGCAGGCGGCCGGCAGGTCTACCCGGCTCCGGGGCGGCAGGCGGCCGCCAGGTCTACCCGGCTCCGGCGGGACTTTTAAAAAAAGACATGTATATTAAACTTTTAATGAACTGACTTTTTTAAATTTAAATTTTTAAGTAACTGATTTAAATGTTTCACCATTTAATGACCTGATTTAAATTTTTAAATAACTGATTTAATAGACTGATTTTTTTCCATAGGCTGTTTTTTTTCTTTTAATTTCTTTATGTTTAAATTTTTAAAAAATGTATTTATTTTTATTTTCTTATTTATTTTTTTATTTATCATTGTTTTTATTTTTTTATGTTATAGACTGATCTTTTTTTAATAGACTTGGTTTTTTAATTTAATTTATTTTTAATATTTATTTAATTTTTAAAAGTTGTTAAATAAATTATTTTTAAATTAATAAATACATAACTTTTCATTTTAATGAAATAATTTTTAATTTAAGTTTTTTTTAAAAAATTTAAATATTAATAAATTACTTTTATTTATTTACTTCAGCTTATTTATTTTATTTTCACGTATTTTATTCTGATTTTTCGATTTTATAGACCGATTATTTTTTTTTAATAGACTGAATTTTTAAGATCCGCCCCCCCACCCCGCGCGTTCCCGGCCGGGAGTAGCGGGCCGCCCGGTCCAGCCGCCCGGCTCCGGAGCACGGAGCGGCCGGCAGGTCTACCCGGCTCCGCGGCAGCAGCCACCCCGATCCGGGGTTGGCGGTGGTTCCCTGGTCCAGCAGCCTCGGCTGCGCGAAGCGGCTTACACGTCTACCCGGCTCCGGGGCGGCAGGCGGCCGCCAGGTCCACCCGGCTCCGGGGCGACAGGCGGCCGCCGGGTCCACCCGGCTCCGGGGCGGCAGGCGGCCGCCGGGTCCACCCGGCGCCGGGGCGGCAGGCGGCCGCCGGGTCCACCCGGCTCCGGGGCGGCAGGCGGCCGCCGGGTCTATTCGGCTCCGGCGGGACTTTTAAAAAAAGACATGTGTATTAAACTTCTAATGAACTGATTTTTTTAGATTTAAATTTTTAAGCAACTGATTTAAATGTTTCACCATTTAATTAACTGATTTAAATTTTTAATTAACTGATTTAATAGACTGACTTTTTTTTATAGACTGTTTTTTTTGTTTTAATATCTTCATGTTTAATTTTTTTAAAAACGCGATTATACTTATTTATTTATTCTAATTTATTCTTTATTATTCTTTATTGTTTTTATTTTGTTATGTTATAGACTGACTTTTTTTAATAGGCCTGGTTTTTTAACTTAACTTATTTAATTTTCAAAAGTTATTAAATAAATTCTTTTTAAATTAATAAATAAATAACTTTTTATTTCAATGGAATAATTTTTAATTTGAGTCTTAATACAAAAAAATTAAATGTAAATAATTTTTTTAAATTTATTTACTTTAGTTTATTTATTTTATTTTTATGTATTTTATTCTGATTTCTCATTTTGCAGACTGGTCTTATTTTTAATAGACGGATTTTTTACGAGCCCCCCCCCCGCGTTCCCGGCCGGGAGAAGCGGGCCGCCCGGTCCAGGCACCTGGCTCCGGAGCACGGAGCGGCCAGCAGGTCTACCCGGCTCCGCGGCAGCAGCCACCCTGATCCGGGGTCGGCGGCGGTTCCCTGGTCCAGCAGCCTCGGCTGCGCGGAGCGGCTTACACGTCTACCCGGCTCCGGGGCGGCAGGCGGCCGCCAGGTCTACCCGGCGCCGGGGCGGCAGGCGGCCGGCAGGTCTACCCGGCTCCGGGGCGGCAGGCGGCCGGCAGGTCTACCCGGCTCCGGGGCGGCAGGCGGCCGCCAGGTCTACCCGGCTCCGGGGCGGCAGGCGGCCGCCAGGTCTACCCGGCTCCGGGGCGGCAGGCGGCCGGCAGGTCTACCCGGCTCCGGGGCGGCAGGCGGCCGGCAGGTCTACCCGGCTCCGGGGCGGCAGGCGGCCGCCAGGTCTACCCGGCTCCGGGGCGGCAGGCGGCCGGCAGGTCTACCCGGCTCCGGGGCGGCAGGCGGCCGGCAGGTCTACCCGGCTCCGGGGCGGCAGGCGGCCGCCAGGTCTACCCGGCTCCGGGGCGGCAGGCGGCCGCCAGGTCTACCCGGCTCCGGGGCGGCAGGCGGCCGCCAGGTCTACCCGGCTCCGTGGCCGGCCGCCAGGTCTACCCGTGTTCGGATCCCGGGGCGGCCAGCGGCGGTATCCGGAGACCTCGGGATGTCGCTGCCGGAGTGTCCGGCGGAAGGGGCGGCCAGGTCTACCCGGCTCCGGCGGGACTTAGTCGCTGTTCTGGGGCTGACGGGTAGACCTGTTGTCCCCGGCGCAACCTCGGAGCTTCCGAAGGGGTCGCTGTTCTTCGCTGCCTCCAGTTACGTCATCGTAGAAGGCGGCGTGATTGGCGCGTCTCCCCGCTGGCCAGAGGCGCCGCTCTTGCAAGTTGCCGGGGCCGGGGCCGTGCCGGTCCGTATTATAGGAGCGGGCGGTGACTCGTCTCCGGAAGGGCACTCGTGAGCGGCTGCTACCCTGGCGGCTCTGCCGTCTTAGTGGGGCACTGCGCGGTCGCTAGTAGAGGAGCGGGCGGTGACTCGTCTCCGGCAGGGCACTCGTGAGCAGCTGCTACCCTGGCGGCTCCGCCGTCTCAGTGGGGCAGTCTGCGGCCGCTGTGGCGGTTACCCCGGCGGTTCGGCTCGGTTCCCAGCTGCTCGGCACGGCCGTCCCCCGGCGCTTGCCCGACAAGTCAGCCAGGTGTGGCTGTGAGAGGCCGGGGGAAGGGGGCAGCCAGAGCCGCAGGCAGGCTCTGGCAGTAGGTGCCGAGTGGTGCGAGGCGTAAAGCCGGCTGCCGCGGGGCAGGGCAAAGACTGGCGGCCGGCGGCGGTCGCCAGCACTCGAACGCTGGAAGAGCGGGGGAGCCGAGGCTGCCGCGGCTTTCCCCCGGCTCCCGAAGGCCCGATGACGGCAAGAGCAGATCCCAGGCCGTTAGAGCAGCGGGGCAGAGAGGCCCGTGAGTGTCCTGAGGGCCAGCTGGGTGACGGCAGCGGGCGAGGTGGCGGCACCTCGTCTTCTTTTCTCCGGCCCTAAGCTGGAGCCCGCGAAGCGGGCAGAGAGCGGCGGCCGGTCGCGGTGGCCGGCAGCCGAACGCAGACGGCCCGGGGGGGGGTTTATGAGCCTGCCGCGGCTCCCCTCCCGGCCCCCGAAGGGCCCCATGACGGTGCAGGCGAGGCGGCGGCGCCTCGGCCTCCTGTTTTTTGCCGGTATGAGCCATACGCGGGCGGCCCGTGGTGTCTGGCCTGCCCCGGCTTCCCCGGTTGCCGGAGGGCCCATCGGAAACGTCTGCACGGAGACGGGCGAAGCGGCGGCGCCTCGTTCTCTGTTTTTCTCCGGCCCTAAGCCGGGACCCGCGAAGCGGGCAGAGAGCGGCGGCCGGTCCCAGTTGGCCGGCAGCCCACTGCAGACGGCCAGGGGGTCTTAGAGCCTGCCGCGGCTTCCCCCCCGGCCCCCGAGCGCCCCGTGATGATGGTGCAGGCGAGGCGGCGGCGCCTCGGCCTCCTGTTTTTTTGCCGGTACGAGCCATACGCGGGCGGCCCGTGGTGTCTGGCCTGCCCCGGCGGCTTCCCCGGTTGTCGGAGGGCTCGGTGGAAAAGGTCTGCAGGGAAAGACGGGCGAGGCGGCGGCGCCTCGCCCTTTGTTGCTCTCCGGCCCTAAGCTGGAGCCCGCGAGGCGGGCAGAGAGCGGTGGCCGTTCCCAGTTGGCCGGCCACCTTGGGTGGCCGGGGATGTGGTGCCTTTAGCGGCTTTCCCCGGCCCCGGATAGGCGGGGATGAGCCCCCGTGAGGCGCGGTGCCTCGTGTTTCTGCATTTTTTTTTCCCCGCGGGGTTAAGCGGCTTCCCCGCGGGGCGGGCAAAGACCGGTGGCCGGCGGCGGCCGCCGGCACACTCGAACGCTTGACGGACCCGGGGGAGTTGGGCCTGCCGCGGCCGTCCCCCGGTGCCGTCGACCTCGCTGAAGGGAATCGTTGTCCGGAGCAGGGGGCCGGCGGCACCCCCTGCCCTTAACTGATCCAGACCCGCAGGCAGCGCCCGCTGAGGCGTCCCCGAGCGCGTCGCAGAGGCTTCACGGCGGGCCGGCTCTGCCGGTGTTCAGGCCGCGTTGCACCTCTGACGGACGCGGCTCGCTCGCTCGCACGCAGGGCCCCGCGTCTGCTGTCGGCCTCCCCGGCCGGCGGCGGGCGCGCGCGGCTGTCGTTGTCCCAGGACCTTGGCCGTGGGGCCTCCGCTTCTTTTCCTTCTCTTCCTATCTTTCCTTTCCGATCGATGAGGCACTTGAGGCACGTCGGAGAGGCTTCACGGCGGGCCGGCCCTGCCGGTGTTCAGGCCGCGTTGCACCTCTCCACCGACGTTGCCCTCTCGCTCGCACGCAGAGCCCCGCGTCTGCCGTCGGCCTCCCCGGCTGGCGGCGGGCGCGCGCGGCTGTCGTTGTCCCAGGACGTGGAGGGCGGCTTCCAGGCCGTCAGGGCCCGGGCCGGTCCCGCAAAGCCGGAGGGCAGAAGGGGACCCTGTGCCGGCAGGAACCGAGGCGGCGGCGCCTCGGGCTCCTGTTCCCCCCCCCCGGGGTAAGAGGGGGCCCCGCGGGGCGGGCAAAGACCGGTGGCCGGTGGCGGCGGCCGGCACTCTCGAACGCTTGAGGGAGCGGGGGGGCGTTGGGCCTGCCGCGGCCTTCCCCCGCTCCCATCGACTTCGCTCCAGGGCACGGTTGTCCGGAGCGGGGGGCCGGCGGCACCTCCCGCTCTCCAGACCCGCAGGCAGCGCCCGCTGAGGCGTCCCCGAGCGCGTCGGAGAAGGGCTCCACGGCACGCCGGCGCTGCTCCGGTGTACGGGCCGTTTGGAGTACCTCTCGCGGACGTGGCTCGCTCGCTCGCACGCAGAGCCCCGCGTCTGCCGTCGGCCTCCCCGGCTGGCGGCGGGCGCGCGCGGCTGTCGTTGTCCCAGGACGTGGAGGGCGGCTTCCAGGCCGTCAGGGCCCGGGCCGGTCCCGCAAAGCCGGAGGGCAGAAGGGGACCCTGTGCCGGCAGGAACCGAGGCGGCGGCGCCTCGGGCTCCTGTTCCCCCCCCCGGGGTAAGAGGGGGCCCCGCGGGGCGGGCAAAGACCGGTGGCCGGTGGCGGCGGCCGGCACTCTCGAACGCTTGAGGGAGCGGGGGGGCGTTGGGCCTGCCGCGGCCTTCCCCCGCTCCCGTCGACTTCGCTCCAGGGCACGGTTGTCCGGAGCGGGGGGCCGGCGGCACCTCCCGCTCTCCAGACCCGCAGGCAGCGCCCGCTGAGGCGTCCCCGAGCGCGTCGGAGAAGGGCTCCACGGCACGCCGGCGCTGCTCCGGTGTACGGGCCGTTTGGAGTACCTCTCGCGGACGTGGCTCGCTCGCTCGCACGCAGAGCCCCGCGTCTGCCGTCGGCCTCCCCGGCTGGCGGCGGGCGCGCGCGGCTGTCGTTGTCCCAGGACGTGGAGGGCGGCTTCCAGGCCGTCAGGGCCCGGGCCGGTCCCGCAAAGCCGGAGGGCAGAAGGGGACCCTGTGCCGGCAGGAACCGAGGCGGCGGCGCCTCGGGCTCCTGTTCCCCCCCCCCGGGGTAAGAGGGGGCCCCGCGGGGCGGGCAAAGACCGGTGGCCGGTGGCGGCGGCCGGCACTCTCGAACGCTTGAGGGAGCGGGGGGGCGTTGGGCCTGCCGCGGCCTTCCCCCGCTCCCGTCGACTTCGCTCCAGGGCACGGTTGTCCGGAGCGGGGGGCCGGCGGCACCTCCCGCTCTCCAGACCCGCAGGCAGCGCC
>NW_027445480.1:15000-27500 GCF_035582795.1 Mycteria americana | reverse complement strand
CCCTGCCCGGGCAAAGGGGTAGACCTGGCCTCCCCGCCCGGCCATGGGCAGAGGGGTAGACCTGGCCTCCCCGCCCTGCCGGGGCAAAGGGGTAGACCAGGCCTCCCCGCCCCGCCCTGCCCGGGCAAAGGGGTAGACCAGGCCTCCCCTCCCCGCCCTGCCCGGGCAGAGGGGTAGACCTGGCCTCCCCGCCCCACCCGGGCAAAGGGGTAGACCAGGCCTCCCCTCCCCGCCCGGCCATGGGCAGAGGGGTAGACCTGGCCTCCCTGTCCGGGCAATGGGGTAGACCAGGCCTCCCTGGCCTCCCCGCCCTGCCGGGGCAGAGGGGTAGACCTGGCCTCCCCGCCCTGCCGGGGCAAAGGGGTAGACCAGGCCTCCCCTCCCCGCCCAGCCATGGGCAGAGGGGTAGACCTGGCCTCCCCGGCCTGCCCAGGCAAAGGGGTAGACCTGGCCTCCCTGCCCGGCCATGGGCAAAGGGGTAGAGCAGGCCTCCCTGTCCGGGCAAACGGGTAGACCTGGCCTCCCCTCCCTGCCGGGGCAAACGGGTAGACCTGGCCTCCCCGCCCGGCCATGGGCAAACGGGTAGACCTGGCCTCCCCGCCCTGGCGGGGGAAAGGGGTAGACCTGGCCTCCCCGCCCTGCCGGGGCAAAGGGGTAGACCTGGCCTCCCTGTCCGGGCGCGGGGTAGACCAGGCCTCCCTGCCCGGGCACAGGGGTACACCTGGCCTCCCTGGCCGGGCGCGGGGTAGACCGGGCGCGGGGTAGACCGGGCCTCCCTGCCCGGGCCCGGGGTAGACCTGGCCTCCCTGCCCGGGCCCGGGATAGACAAGTCCTCCCCGGCCTGCCCGGGCAAAGGGGTAGACCAGGCCTCCCCGGCCTGCCCGGTCAAAGGGGTACAGCTGGCCTCCCCGGCCGGGCGCGGGGTAGACCAGGCCTCCCTGCCCTGGCCGGGCGCGGGGTGGACCTGGCCCCCCCCGTCCGGGCGCGGGGTAGACCAGGCCTCCCTGCCCGGGCACAGGGGTACACCTGGCCTCCCTGGCCGGGCGCGGGGTAGACCGGGCGCAGGGTAGACCGGGCCTCCCTGCCCGGGCGCGGGGTAGACCAGGCCTCCCTGCCCTGGCCGGGCGCGGGGTGGACCTGGCCCCCCCCGTCCGGGCGCGGGGTAGACCAGGCCTCCCTGCCCGGGCACAGGGGTACACCTGGCCTCCCTGGCCGGGCGCGGGGTAGGCCGGGCGCAGGGTAGACCGGGCCTCCCTGCCCGGGCCCGGGGTGGACAAGTCCTCCCCGGCCTGCCCGGGCAAAGGGGTAGACCAGGCCTCCCCGGCCTGCCCGGGCAGCGGGGTACAGCTGGCCTCCCTGGCCGGGCGCGGGGTGGACCTGGCCCCCCCCTGCCCGGGCGCGGGGTAGACCAGGCCTCCCGGCTCGGGAGCGGGGTAGACCGGGCCTCCCTGCCCGGGGAAAGGGGTAAGGCCTGGCCTCCCTCCCCTGCCCGGGCAAAGGGGTACACCTGGCCTCCCTGCCCGGGCAAAGGGGTAGACCGGGCCTCCCTGCCCAGGCGCGGGGTACCCCCGGTCTCCCTGTCCGGGCACGGGGTAGACCGGGCGCGGGGTAGACCAGGCCTCCCTGCCCGGGCACGGGGTAGACCGGGCTTCCCTGCTGGGGCCCGGGGCAGGCCCGGCCTGCCGGCCCGGTGCAGGGTTCCGCGTGGCTTCCCTGCCCGCTGCCGGCTTACTCCTGGCCCCCCTAGCCAGTGTGGGGTGCGTGTGGTGTGTTCACTCTTACTCGTCTGCTACCACGTGGTGGATCGAGGACGGAGCCATTATGGAAGTAAGTATCTACCCGTCATTTGAACAACCTCATGCCCTTATCTTCCTTTCCTATAGCCCCCATCCCTTGTTGCTGCTCTAGTCATCCTCCTTCCCTGTAGAATTACTAAAGAACGAGAGGAATAACGACACGTAGCCGTTCCGTCGACCCTCTTTTATTTCTAGTTGTTTGTCATCGGTTCCCTCCTTGCGTACCCGAAACAAGGGAAGGGAAAGTTAGCGAAGCCAGCGTTAACGTTATGCGTTCAAGTCCTTCACGATTCATCTTTTTTAACAATTCACTCGTGAAGCCGCCCTCGCTCGAGACCTCGGTAACAGAGGGTGAACGAAAAATTGAATGAACGAATCGTGACTGGATCTTCATTCCACTTACCGTGAACCAGTTACGGATCGAGATGAGGCGGCTAAGTACGTACGCACGAGCGCTAGGTACGGAGGCACAAGTGCTAACTCCTGGCGCACAAGGACTCCCTCTGGGCGAACCGCGGACGCCAGTGGACAGTTCGGGCCATCATTGTGACCCGCTGTCGACGTACTTTACCGTTTAGTCGTTCTTGATTACTAATAGCCTTTCGTCTGCGTAGTCTCCGGTGGCCGCCGGGGTACCGGAAGCCTGTCGGCGTGCTAGCGATACAGGAATAACGACAGAAGGAGTCCGTAAATTCGTTACCCTTCACTTAATTTATTAGGAATGAACGAACGGTGCGCGTCTGGATCGTTCGCGGCTTCCTAACCTGTTCCTTAACGGCTCTCCGGGGCGGGCTCCTTCTCGGCCCGCCGACAGTCGAGCAACAGCCGGTTCGTCCCGACCGTCCGCCTCTGCCGTGACGGGCGGCCCTCGCCACCTCCCCGCCCGTCGGTCGTGACGGGTAGCTGATTACCTGATCGGGTCCCTCCCGCCGTGGCCGTGGCCGTGGCGCGGCGTCACCGGGCTACCTCCGTGGGGGCCCGGCCTCCCAGGCGCCGGGCTTTGGCCCCGGGGTCGGGCGAAGCTGCTTTCGGCCGGGGGCGAAAAGCCCCTTCCCCGTCTCCTCGAGACCTGGCCGGAGCGGAGAAAAGCATGGGCCGCCATCACCCGTCAGCCGGACGGTCCTTTCACCCCACCGCATCCCCCCCCCCCCGCCCCCCGCCTTTCCCGGGACGGGCCTCCGTCCTGAGAAGGCCTCTCAAAGGTCACGGCCGGCCTCCAAGGCACGGCAGTCTCGCAGGCCGCTGAAGAAAGTCAGTCAGCCGCCTCGACAGACGGTCCCTGCGGCCGAGGCCGATTAAGGCGAGCATCCTCGGGAGACGCGGGGCGCTCGTGGCCACCGTGCCGGCCGACCGGCCCAGCCTGGGCCCTCTCCCCGCCGGCGGCAAAGGAGCCCCCCCCCCCCCCCCCCCCCCGCCCTCGCCGCCACCGCCGCCTCGTCTAAAGGCTGCTGGGCCCGTCCTCTCGGCAGTACTCACCGCTCGACCGCATCCCGCTGGCGACAGAACCGCCGATGGCCGTTTCTTAGAAGCGCGGCCCACCTCTCCGCCAGCCTAGGCCGGGGTCCTGCCGCCCGGCCGCTCGGGCCGGCCCTGGGGCCCCGGGTCTCTGCCCAGGCCGAGGCACGCGGCTGCTGCTTTCCCAGGGGCCGGCTTCGACCGGGAGCCGAGCGGAGCGTGTCGCCCGCAGACGGGCACGCGCGCGGGCCGGACGTCCGCCCCGCCGACGATGCGGACTGGAACAGAGAGGGTGGCGTTATCCACAGCCTTACAAATCTTCTTCACTGCTTTCCGCATGCGCGCAGGTGCGCACGCGCTCACGCGTGCCCCCAAACAGGCCACGCCCGAGCCTCCGCGCGCACACACGCGCGCTGGGCCCGAACCCCACCCCCGAGCCTCTGCACGCACACACGCACACGCAATCGTGCGTACAGGCGTGCACGTATTGCCCCCCCCCCCCCCCCCCCCCCCCGCCTCGTCTAAAGGCTGCTGGGCCCGTCCTCTCGGCAGTACTCACCGCTCGACCGCATCCCGCTGGCGACAGAAACGCCGATGGCCGTTTCTTAGAAGCGCGGCCCACCTCTCCGCCAGCCTAGGCCGGGGTCCTGCCGCCCGGCCGCTCGGGCCGGCCCTGGGGCCCCGGGTCTCTGCCCAGGCCGAGGCACGCGGCTGCTGCTTTCCCAGGGGCCGGCTTCGACCGGGAGCCGAGCGGAGCGTGTCGCCCGCAGACGGGCACGCGCGCGGGCCGGACGTCCGCCCCGCCGACGATGCGGACCGGAACAGAGAGGGTGGCGTTATCCACAGCCTTACAAATCTTCTCCACTGCTTTCCGTGTGCGCGCAGGTGCGCACGCGCTCACGCGCGCCCCCAAACAGGCCCCCGGCCCCGAACCCCACGCCCGAGCCTCCACGCGCGCTGGGCCCGAACCCCACGCCCGAGCCTCCACGCGCGCTGGGCCCGAACCCCACGCCCGAGCCTCCACGCGCGCTGGGCCCGAACCCCACGCCCGAGCCTCTGCACGCACACACGCACGCGCAATCGTGCGTACACCTGCGTGTGTGCACGTATTGCCCCCCCCCACCCCCGCCCCCCCCACCCCCTCCCCGGCCCGGCCAGGCCCCCGGCCCGAACCCCACGCCCGCCGCCGCCCACACCCACGCGAGCTCTGCCGCGCCGCGGGGCCGCCCCCCCCCGCGTTCCGCCAGCAGGTTTGCCGCCCCGGGGAAGGCAGGCAGGAGACTTTAGGACCCGGCGGCGTCCTTGCCGGCTTCGTGCACAGGCGGGAGAGGGGAGTCCCGGCGGCGTGCGGTCTCCCACGCCGGCTGCCGAGTAGCTACCCTGCCGTGCCCGTGCCCGTGCCCGTGCCCGTGCCCGTGCCCCACATCCTGCCTGCTTTTCTGTCTCAGTCAGTCGGTCACTCGCCCTGCTGCCCGCCCGCCCTACTCGCCCTGCCCGCCCGCCCGCGCAGCGCGTTGAAAACCGAAGGAACGCCGGGGGGGGGGGCGGAGAGAAGGGGGGGGGGGGGGCTGAACCAACCGACCCGAACAGAAACCTTCTCCGAAAAGGGACCGTCCCCCCTCCCCAGCCTACTTTTGCTCCAGGTTCCCCGCCTGCTCGCCGGCCGCTCTCGTCTGCCTCTGCGCCAGCCGCCCTTCCCTGCCGCTGCCGCTGCCGCTGCCGCCGCCCTGACTGAGCGCGGGACCGTTAGCGCGGCGGGAACTGCCGCCCTTTCCCCGCGGGCGGGGGCCCGGCTGCCGGGCAGCGGGGCGCGAGCGCCTGCGCAGGGCGCGGGTCAGCTGACGCCCCCCCCCGCCGTCCCGCTGCGCCGGGGCGCCGAAGAGTCTGTGGTCAGGCGGGCCACACCCCACAGCCTGTGGGTCCGGAACGGCAGCGCAGGGAAAGGAGGGAGGGAGGGAGGGGGACTGGGCGCAGGTGTCTCTCTCTCTCTCTCTGTGTCTGTCTGTCTGTCTGGCTGTGTGCCTATGTGTGTGAGTGCGTGCGCCCGCGCGTCTGTCGCGGGGCTTGGGGGGGGCGGCGTCTGCAGGATCGCAGATACATATTTTACCGTGTCTCTTTTACTTTAAAGAGGAGTCAACACAAAATAAAACGAGGGCAAGGCACACCTTCCCCCCCCCCCCCCCCCGAAAAAATCAAAACCAAACAAACCCACACCACGAAACCAAAAACAAAAGCCGGCGAGCGCCGGCAGCGCCGCCTCCACCCCGTCCCCCACCAGCCAGGGAGGAAAAAAACCGGCCGGGTGGACAGACTTGCCGCGAGCCGCGCGGCGGAATGTGTGTGTGGGGGGGGGGGGCGGCCGGAGCAGAGCGGAGAGGCTGGCCGGGGCAGTGAAGCCGGCAGCGGGTCGGGGCAGAGGTGTGCGTGTGCCTGTGCGCGCGCGCGCGTGAGTGCGGAGCGGGGGGCGTTGGGGGGGTGGGGTGGGGTGGGGGGGTGGTGGGGGGTGTGTTTAAAAAAAAGACATTTCTTTTAAATTGTTAATTAACTGATTTTTTAAGTTTAAATTTTTACTTAACTGATTTAATTTTTAAAAATTTAATTCACAGGTTTAAATTTTTAATTAAATGGTTTAATAGACTGATTTTTCACGTCCAAACCAATAAAGATAAAATCACTTTTGCACGAGACAGAACGTTTCAAATTACTCCCCTCTACCAGAGGCGCTTAAATCGCGGAAACGGGGGGGGGGGGATTTTTTTAAATTTAAATTTTTAAGTAACTGATTTAGATGTTTCATCATTTCATTAACTGATTTAAATTTTTAATCAACTGATTAAAATAGACTGATTTTTTTTTTTCATGGACTGGTTTTTTATTTTAGTTTCTTTCTGTTTAAATTTCTTTTAAATGTATCTATTTTTATTTAATTAATTAATTTATTTTCTTTTAATTTATTGTTTTATTTTTTATATGTTGCAGACTGATATTTTTTAAGAGACTTGTTTTTTTAATTTAACTTATTTTTAATATTTTTTCTTAAAGTTGTTACATGTTATTTTTAAATTAATAAATAACTTTTAATTTCAATGAAATAATTTTTAATTTAAATTCTAATTAAAATTTTTTAAATATTAATAAACTATTTTTACTTATTTACTTTAGTTTATTTATTTTATTTTCATCTATTTTATTCTGATTTTTTCTTTCTATAGACTGATATTTTTTTTTTTTTTTTAATAGACTGATTTTTTACCACACACACCCCCCCACACCCACCCACCCCCACCCGCCCCCGTCCGTCCCCGGCCGGCAGAAACGGGCCGCCCGGTCCAGCCGCCCGGCTCCGGAGCACGGAGCGGCCGGCAGGTCTACCCGGCTCCGGGGCGGCAGGCGGCCGGCAGGTCTACCCGGCGCCGGGGCGGCAGGCGGCCGGCAGGTCTACCCGGCGCCGGGGCGGCAGGCGGCCGGCAGGTCTACCCGGCGCCGGGGCGGCAGGCGGCCGGCAGGTCTACCCGGCTCCGGGGCGGCAGGCGGCCGGCAGGTCTACCCGGCTCCGGGGCGGCAGGCGGCCGCCAGGTCTACCCGGCTCCGGGGCGGCAGGCGGCCGCCAGGTCTACCCGGCTCCGGGGCGGCAGGCGGCCGCCAGGTCTACCCGGCTCCGGGGCGGCAGGCGGCCGGCAGGTCTACCCGGCTCCGGGGCGGCAGGCGGCCGGCAGGTCTACCCGGCTCCGGGGCGGCAGGCGGCCGCCAGGTCTACCCGGCTCCGGGGCGGCAGGCGGCCGGCAGGTCTACCCGGCTCCGGGGCGGCAGGCGGCCGCCAGGTCTACCCGGCTCCGGGGCGGCAGGCGGCCGCCAGGTCTACCCGGCTCCGGGGCGGCAGGCGGCCGCCAGGTCTACCCGGCGCCGGGGCGGCAGGCGGCCGCCAGGTCTACCCGGCGCCGGGGCGGCAGGCGGCCGCCAGGTCTACCCGGCTCCGGGGCGGCAGGCGGCCGCCAGGTCTACCCGGCTCCGGCGGGACTTTTAAAAAAAGACATGTATATTAAACTTTTAATGAACTGACTTTTTTAAATTTAAATTTTTAAGTAACTGATTTAAATGTTTCACCATTTAATGACCTGATTTAAATTTTTAAATAACTGATTTAATAGACTGATTTTTTTCCATAGGCTGTTTTTTTTCTTTTAATTTCTTTATGTTTAAATTTTTAAAAAATGTATTTATTTTTATTTTCTTATTTATTTTTTTATTTATCATTGTTTTTATTTTTTTATGTTATAGACTGATCTTTTTTTAATAGACTTGGTTTTTTAATTTAATTTATTTTTAATATTTATTTAATTTTTAAAAGTTGTTAAATAAATTATTTTTAAATTAATAAATAAATAACTTTTCATTTTAATGAAATAATTTTTAATTTAAGTTTTTTTTAAAAAATTTAAATATTAATAAATTACTTTTATTTATTTACTTCAGCTTATTTATTTTATTTTCACGTATTTTATTCTGATTTTTCGATTTTATAGACCGATTATTTTTTTTTAATAGACTGAATTTTTAAGATCCGCCCCCCCACCCCGCGCGTTCCCGGCCGGGAGTAGCGGGCCGCCCGGTCCAGCCGCCCGGCTCCAGAGCACGGAGCGGCCGGCAGGTCTACCCGGCTCCGCGGCAGCAGCCACCCCGATCCGGGGTTGGCGGCGGTTCCCTGGTCCAGCAGCCTCGGCTGCGCGAAGCGGCTTACACGTCTACCCGGCTCCGGGGCGGCAGGCGGCCGCCGGGTCCACCCGGCTCCGGGGCGACAGGCGGCCGCCGGGTCCACCCGGCTCCGGGGCGGCAGGCGGCCGCCGGGTCCACCCGGCGCCGGGGCGGCAGGCGGCCGCCGGGTCCACCCGGCGCCGGGGCGGCAGGCGGTCGCCGTGTCTACCCGGCTCCGGGGTGGCAGGCGGCCGCCGGGTCTATTCGGCTCCGGCGGGACTTTTAAAAAAAGACATGTGTATTAAACTTCTAATGAACTGACTTTTTTAGATTTAAATTTTTAAGCAACTGATTTAAATGTTTCACCATTTAATTAACTGATTTAAATTTTTAATTAACTGATTTAATAGACTGACTTTTTTTATAGACTGTTTTTTTTGTTTTAATATCTTCATGTTTAATTTTTTTAAAAACGTGATTATACTTATTTATTTATTCTAATTTATTCTTTATTATTCTTTATTGTTTTTATTTTGTTATGTTATAGACTGACTTTTTTTAATAGGCCTGGTTTTTTAACTTAACTTATTTAATTTTCAAAAGTTATTAAATAAATTCTTTTTAAATTAATAAATAAATAACTTTTTATTTCAATGGAATAATTTTTAATCTGAGTCTTAATACAAAAAAATTAAATGTAAATAATTTTTTTAAATTTATTTACTTTAGTTTATTTATTTTATTTTTATGTATTTTATTCTGATTTCTCATTTTGCAGACTGGTCTTATTTTTAATAGACGGATTTTTTACGAGCCCCCCCCCCGCGTTCCCGGCCGGGAGAAGCGGGCCGCCCGGTCCAGGCACCTGGCTCCGGAGCACGGAGCGGCCAGCAGGTCTACCCGGCTCCGCGGCAGCAGCCACCCTGATCCGGGGTCGGCGGCGGTTCCCTGGTCCAGCAGCCTCGGCTGCGCGGAGCGGCTTACACGTCTACCCGGCTCCGGGGCGGCAGGCGGCCGGCAGGTCTACCCGGCTCCGGGGCGGCAGGCGGCCGCCAGGTCTACCCGGCTCCGGGGCGGCAGGCGGCCGCCAGGTCTACCCGGCTCCGGGGCGGCAGGCGGCCGCCAGGTCTACCCGGCTCCGGGGCGGCAGGCGGCCGCCAGGTCTACCCGGCTCCGGGGCGGCAGGCGGCCGCCAGGTCTACCCGGCTCCGGGGCGGCAGGCGGCCGTCAGGTCTACCCGGCTCCGGGGCGGCAGGCGGCCGGCAGGTCTACCCGGCTCCGGGGCGGCAGGCGGCCGCCAGGTCTACCCGGCTCCGGGGCGGCAGGCGGCCGGCAGGTCTACCCGGCTCCGGGGCGGCAGGCGGCCGCCAGGTCTACCCGGCTCCGGGGCGGCAGGCGGCCGCCAGGTCTACCCGGCTCCGGGGCGGCAGGCGGCCGCCAGGTCTACCCGGCTCCGCGGCCGGCCGCCAGGTCTACCCGTGTTCGGATCCCGGGGCGGCCAGCGGCGGTATCCGGAGACCTCGGGATGTCGCTGCCGGAGTGTCCGGCGGAAGGGGCGGCCAGGTCTACCCGGCTCCGGCGGGACTTAGTCGCTGTTCTGGGGCTGACGGGTAGACCTGTTGTCCCCGGCGCAACCTCGGAGCTTCCGAAGGGGTCGCTGTTCTTCGCTGCCTCCAGTTACGTCATCGTAGAAGGCGGCGTGATTGGCGCGTCTCCCCGCTGGCCAGAGGCGCCGCTCTTGCAAGTTGCCGGGGCCGGGGCCGTGCCGGTCCGTATTATAGGAGCGGGCGGTGACTCGTCTCCGGAAGGGCACTCGTGAGCGGCTGCTACCCTGGCGGCTCTGCCGTCTTAGTGGGGCACTGCGCGGTCGCTAGTAGAGGAGCGGGCGGTGACTCGTCTCCGGCAGGGCACTCGTGAGCAGCTGCTACCCTGGCGGCTCCGCCGTCTCAGTGGGGCAGTCTGCGGCCGCTGTGGCGGTTACCCCGGCGGTTCGGCTCGGTTCCCAGCTGCTCGGCACGGCCGTCCCCCGGCGCTTGCCCGACAAGTCAGCCAGGTGTGGCTGTGAGAGGCCGGGGGAAGGGGGCAGCCAGAGCCGCAGGCAGGCTCTGGCAGTAGGTGCCGAGTGGTGCGAGGCGTAAAGCCGGCTGCCGCGGGGCAGGGCAAAGACTGGCGGCCGGCGGCGGTCGCCAGCACTCGAACGCTGGAAGAGCGGGGGAGCCGAGGCTGCCGCGGCTTTCCCCCGGCTCCCGAAGGCCCGATGACGGCAAGAGCAGATCCCAGGCCGTTAGAGCAGCGGGGCAGAGAGGCCCGTGAGTGTCCTGAGGGCCAGCTGGGTGACGGCAGCGGGCGAGGTGGCGGCACCTCGTCTTCTTTTCTCCGGCCCTAAGCTGGAGCCCGCGAAGCGGGCAGAGAGCGGCGGCCGGTCGCGGTGGCCGGCAGCCGAACGCAGACGGCCCGGGGGGGGTTTATGAGCCTGCCGCGGCTCCCCTCCCGGCCCCCGAAGGGCCCCATGACGGTGCAGGCGAGGCGGCGGCGCCTCGGCCTCCTGTTTTTTGCCGGTATGAGCCATACGCGGGCGGCCCGTGGTGTCTGGCCTGCCCCGGCTTCCCCGGTTGCCGGAGGGCCCATCGGAAACGTCTGCACGGAGACGGGCGAAGCGGCGGCGCCTCGTTCTCTGTTTTTCTCCGGCCCTAAGCCGGGACCCGCGAAGCGGGCAGAGAGCGGCGGCCGGTCCCAGTTGGCCGGCAGCCCACTGCAGACGGCCAGGGGGTCTTAGAGCCTGCCGCGGCTTCCCCCCCGGCCCCCGAGCGCCCCGTGATGATGGTGCAGGCGAGGCGGCGGCGCCTCGGCCTCCTGTTTTTTTGCCGGTACGAGCCATACGCGGGCGGCCCGTGGTGTCTGGCCTGCCCCGGCGGCTTCCCCGGTTGTCGGAGGGCTCGGTGGAAAAGGTCTGCAGGGAAAGACGGGCGAGGCGGCGGCGCCTCGCCCTTTGTTGCTCTCCGGCCCTAAGCTGGAGCCCGCGAGGCGGGCAGAGAGCGGTGGCCGTTCCCAGTTGGCCGGCCACCTTGGGTGGCCGGGGATGTGGTGCCTTTAGCGGCTTTCCCCGGCCCCGGATAGGCGGGGATGAGCCCCCGTGAGGCGCGGTGCCTCGTGTTTCTGCATTTTTTTTTCCCCGCGGGGTTAAGCGGCTTCCCCGCGGGGCGGGCAAAGACCGGTGGCCGGCGGCGGCCACCGGCACACTCGAACGCTTGACGGACCCGGGGGAGTTGGGCCTGCCGCGGCCGTCCCCCGGTGCCGTCGACCTCGCTGAAGGGAATCGTTGTCCGGAGCAGGGGGCCGGCGGCACCCCCTGCCCTTAACTGATCCAGACCCGCAGGCAGCGCCCGCTGAGGCGTCCCCGAGCGCGTCGCAGAGGCTTCACGGCGGGCCGGCTCTGCCGGTGTTCAGGCCGCGTTGCACCTCTGGCGGACGCGGCTCGCTCGCTCGCACGCAGGGCCCCGCGTCTGCTGTCGGCCTCCCCGGCCGGCGGCGGGCGCGCGCGGCTGTCGTTGTCCCAGGACCTTGGCCGTGGGGCCTCCGCTTCTTTTCCTTCTCTTCCTATCTTTCCTTCCTGATCGATGAGGCACTTGAGGCACGTCGGAGAGGCTTCACGGCGGGCCGGCCCTGCCGGTGTTCAGGCCGCGTTGCACCTCTCCACCGACGTTGCCCTCTCGCTCGCACGCAGAGCCCCGCGTCTGCCGTCGGCCTCCCCGGCTGGCGGCGGGCGCGCGCGGCTGTCGTTGTCCCAGGACGTGGAGGGCGGCTTCCAGGCCGTCAGGGCCCGGGCCGGTCCCGCAAAGCCGGAGGGCAGAAGGGGACCCTGTGCCGGCAGGAACCGAGGCGGCGGCGCCTCGGGCTCCTGTTCCCCCCCCCCGGGGTAAGAGGGGGCCCCGCGGGGCGGGCAAAGACCGGTGGCCGGTGGCGGCGGCCGGCACTCTCGAACGCTTGAGGGAGCGGGGGGGCGTTGGGCCTGCCGCGGCCTTCCCCCGCTCCCGTCGACTTCGCTCCAGGGCACGGTTGTCCGGAGCGGGGGGCCGGCGGCACCTCCCGCTCTCCAGACCCGCAGGCAGCGCCCGCTGAGGCGTCCCCGAGCGCGTCGGAGAAGGGCTCCACGGCACGCCGGCGCTGCTCCGGTGTACGGGCCGTTTGGAGTACCTCTCGCGGACGTGGCTCGCTCGCTCGCACGCAGAGCCCCGCGTCTGCCGTCGGCCTCCCCGGCTGGCGGCGGGCGCGCGCGGCTGTCGTTGTCCCAGGACCTTGGCCGTGGGGCCTCCGCTTCTTTTCCTTCTCCTCCTATCTTTCCTTCCTGATCGATGAGGCCTTTCGGGTCGCGTCGGAAAGGGCCCCAGGCGGGCCGGCTCTTCCGTGCTCCCCGTAATAGGGAGCCACGGCGGTGTCCGGTGTTCAGGCAGGGTGGTCTCCTTTCCAATTCGCTTCCCGTCGCGTGTGAGGTGTTGTCCTTCTCCCCTGAGCGAAGGGGGCGGTGATGTCGGCGGCGGGGCGCGTGCCTCGCCGCGT